>NW_019416551.1:287519-299253 GCF_000390285.2 Anoplophora glabripennis | reverse complement strand
TAACCCCATTTTTGTGATTTTTTCGATTTTTACCATAATAATCATGATTCATTCGATTTGTAACCAGTCATGTATTGTAAAAAATTTAATTACAAACATTTTTTTCCTCTTCCATTTTCGCCTAAAATCAACTCTTAAAAAGATACATAATTAAATAGGAAGAAAAATATGACATTTTTTCAATTTTTTTAACATATTGTGCCGTCAAAAGTTAAGCCCACGTTTTCTTTTATGCGCATAGAAAAATTTTCATTTCTAGTGATATTTGAAAGCCAAAAAGCCAAAAATCTCCGTGGATATACGATTCACCCAAATATGGCTTTTTGAAACAGATACTATGTACTTTATAACGTATCCATTTCAGACTGTCACAAATTTCACTTTTAAAATTTGGTATACTATGTTCCTCTAGACCCTTATAGGCATATGTATCTCACCTTTTGTTGACACTTTCTAACCTTTTTTCCACATACTTAAAATAAGATCTATTGTTTTTTATTTTGTTTATATTTGTTCTGGTAACCCTTAAGGAGGTTTATCTGGATTTGGAATTGACGAACAAATATTCATAAAAAATATTAATATAAGCTTATCGATATGAAGAAAATCCTCAAAAAAAATATGACTAGTTCGGATTTTTCACGATTTAGTAGTCTTATGAGAATGTAGATTTTTTTAATCTTTCCACTTAGAATGCGCAACAATTGATGAACACTTTCCGCAGCAATTTGTATAAATAGGAAACCGATATTTAAGAAACCGTATGACAGCTTGTAGAAATCGATTGTACATAATTTATAATAATTCTCCTAACTGCTGTCGTTGACTAACTTATCCTCCATATGCGTGATAGCGGCAACGCCGCTGTCTCGACGTAGCGTATTATTTGAAATTCGCAGGTGTCCAAACGAACAGAATGATCGAACGGGAGCGAGCGAATGCCGATGCGAGCGCGTCAGCCAAGTACAACGTTGGCAAATCTAAAGGCTTACTATTTTAGTCACTAGCGAATCTACAGAAACTTTCGTTAGACTTTAGAGGCACCTCCGTACCCGATAAACCTCCTTAAAGGTGAGACGGTAGGTCAACCTAAAATCAATCTTCGATTACTATTGTAATAGACCTTTTTAGTAGTGACGTCACATCCGCCAAATAGTAGGCAACCCCATAGTTCACATTGTGATAAAAATCACTCAATATTTTTACTAGATCGATTTTCGACCACAAGGTACATACCTTGTGGTGCCAAAAAATGGCTTCTTTGTCATAACCTTAAATATCGCGATATTTCAAACCTCAAGTGACAAACTAATAGAATTATAGAATTTATATATTTAAATTTATAGAACAATTAAAATTATATCAATGTTACTGAGCATGCGCATTAAAGATAATTTCATGTAAGCGAAGTAGCCTCGCAACAGGATATAATTCAAGAAAAGTTTGGTTGTGGTTAATAGTACGTCTATAATAAACCACTTGAAGAAAAAACACTCGATAAACACTCCACAGTACAACACCTAGAAAAACAATAAAAATAGTTAGTTGAACTAGAAAATGCCAATATTAAACAAAACAAGAGAAAATACGCTAATGATGAGCATGAGCATTAGGAATAACACGGCTAATGTTAAATTTTTACTTTACTTAAATTTAGGAATATTCTTTTATATCGTATTTTTTATCTCTATGTAAATAGTACACAAGGGCCAGGGTCATTTGGTATGTACAATTTCAACTATGACGATTTGTTATGGGTTGCCTAAATACGTGACGTCACAGTAAAAGGGTCTATTGTCTATATTAGAGCACCATGTGCGTTCTTACACTTTTCAAATGAAATAGTTAGATTCTTTAATTAGATCTGTAATGATGACTATGAGGATTAAGAGGTATTTTTTCTTAATTTATATTACAAAAGTACATCATCGATATTACTCTCTACTACAGCTAGTTTATACTGCTAAGGTCTAAATAGTAATATTGAGTATACAATTACTCAACAGTAATTGATTTATTTTACAGATTAATTTTTACCTCAGGAGATTATTCCTTCTTTTTAGATAAAAAAAACTAATGAACCAAGGATCTAAAGCCAAAATATTTTTGGATTAAAATAGATGATCTTTTCTTCATGTAGGTGTACATCATTCCGAATGCACATTTTCAATTTCCAAACCCTTATGGACGTCAAAATTTTGAGTTTCTTGGGTTCCTAGTGTCCTGTAGCACCTTCACCATTATTTAGTCTTAACTTCTAGCCTCCCTAACTCTGTTAATTTTAATAGTACAAGAAAAAGTCAAGAAGGTTTGATTACAAGAAATGTTTACTGTTAATTATTTAAATTATTATTAATCTAAGTTTCACCAATCTATATGAAACTTCTTCAAATACATTTATAATACATATTACACTCTTCTGGCATGGATATAGAAAATACCTAGTATATTCAACAAAAAAGTTTACTTCGTTATTTCAAAGTGATCCGGAATTGTACGTTTTTGAGTGATTGTGGCCTGCAAATAAGGAAACTCATATAATGTGTACAACTAATTTAAACCTTATTTTTGAATTTGTTCATTGTGGTTTATGAGTTTACCACTTTCAAAATAAATGGTCCTTATTTTCCTTAGATGAAGCTTCTATATCAGTGGCAACACTATACATTCCTTCATGTTTTTGTTTTAAATTATTATGTAATTTTACAAATCTTCAATAAAAGAAAAATGTTCCTTTTCTTAAAATTGTTAGGTAGAAATTTTTCAATTGAGTTCTTACACCACATATATCTTTTTTGAAGTAATTTGTGAGGAAAAGAAAAACGCGTGTTCATTCCTAGCAAAAAGAGGTACGTGCATATGACACTTGTATTTAAATAAAATCAGAACTGTTTAGTACCAAATTATTTTATTTATTCTATCTAAATCGTTATATTATTGCTGTTATAATTTATTTTCTGTTCTAATAATCTTCTGGAAGAAGTTCCCAAGAGCCAGCTGGTGGAGCACTGGCTTCTGGTGCGATTGGGATGGGGATGGGTATAATTTCTACTTCTGGAGCCACTGGAATGGGCAGAGGTCTTACGTCAGTTTCTGGCGCTACTGGGATTGGGATAGGATTAACTTCAACCTCAGGAGCTACTGGGATAGGTAGAGGTCTGATATCCTCTGGCACGATTTCAGGAAGTGGTCTACCAATTTCTGGTACTTCTGGTTCAAGTTCGACTTCTGGTAGTTCAGGATGTACTGGAATTTCTGGAACGGCGACTTCTGTGAGTTGGTCAATGAGGGCAGTCATGTATTGGAAACAAGCGTCACATGGATTGATCACACCGAGTTCTGGAATGACAGCTTCTACATCTGGAATTGGAAGGGGTTTGGCTTCTGGAAGGGGAATGGTCTCGGTTTCTGGAAGGGGCATAGGTGCCGGAAAGTTACCAATACCAGCCTGTAAGCCTGAAAAGAGAATGAATTTTTATTAATGTATATTTATATATGTATATGTTCTAAAGTTAATGTTTTAATTTAGCAAAAGTGTAAAATATTAATTGATGTACATACACATTCTTGTATTGTATTTTCCAGTATACACGTTTTTCAGGAAATGGTGAGCAATCTCTCGGTTTTAGATAGCATGCATAAAAATAGAATTTATTGTTAAATACGTTTATCTCGAAAAGATTCTTTACGTCAATAACAAACATTTTTTTAGGGACAAGACTGCTGATGGTGCTCTGGCTTCTGGCCTCCAAAGTAGTTATCAGTAAACTGAATACATTGGTAGAAATAGTTAGAAATAATATAGCTTTTTCCCAGTGATTATACAAATTTGATGAGACACAAGAAAGCTACAACAAAAAATAGATTTTCATCCCTCAACTTAAAATTCAAACTCATATTTCCCAGAGATTGCCCACCATTTCTTGGACACCCTGTACTATATTACAAATTCGTTTCTAATGCATATACAAACCTATCTAAAAATACTTTTTATATTTATTTTATGCTTACCAGGTGCGAACACTAAGGCAATCACAATAATAGCGAATCTCCTCATTTTTCTTATTTAGTTGTTGGTTGTTACAAGGCTTGTGATCACTTAATAAGGTAGCAGCTTATATACGCTACATGCCTTATCTGTTTTCTTATCGTAATCCTTATTATCCTTTTCGGTTCTACCTAAGACAAGTTGCAGTAAAATAATTGCCAAATTTAACATTGGTTTATATTAAAAAAAGTTTTTTAGGGCAGCCGCCATACGTGATTTGTTTTTATATAATAATAAATTCGTCACTGACAGAATTACATTAAAATTAACACATTTTTAACAATTAAAAGAACCAGGCGAAAATTTTCAAATTTTGAAGGTCAATCGGCTTTAAATGAATCTGGAAATTTTTAGTTGCATTTGCAATATTACCGAAAAACACGTTCGCGAGGATTTCAATTTAGATTTTATAAAAAATAGAAATATTAGTTTCGCTTGTAGACTTAACGCGAACATTAACGCGACCATATATGTATGTTTCAAAAAAGCTTCATGGTTACGACAGCCTCGCGTGACGTTCCCAAAATTGTTAAATCTCTCCTTATTCCACACGCCCGACATTACACGCACAATTAAACACGGAATATAGAAAAGTTTTTTTAAATAAACACTTCCACATAACCACTTATACTCAGAATACCATTCATTCCGAAACTTCCGAGCGTACACATTGTCTTTTGACTTTTTTCCATATCGAGAGAATAAGGCACAGGTCTCTCGCAATTTAAAAAATACTTTCGTTCTCAATTTTTCATCTGGAAAATGGCATTTCCAACAAAATACATACTGGGCCATACATAGAAAACATTTCTACAATTATTATACAAAACAAATATTAACAAATAACAATGCTGCTTCAATTTCCGCGTGACTCGTTCCCCCACGCCGTAGTTTACTCCCGTGTTAGCCGCCTCGTTTGCATGACAACCGCCGTAAACAACGCTACGAAGGAAAGCGGAATACAGACTGATTTCGATCCGCGTCACTTGCTTATACTATACGTTGTTAGAATTATATATAAATTATAAAATTTATATAAAATTGAAATTAATTCTAGATTGCACGACCAAGCGGAAATTTTAGGTGAAGTGGTGCGCCACTTGCGTTACCTGGCGAGCCGCCACTGAATTACAGTGATGGTATAAAATCATTAAAAAAAANACTGGTATAGAAATAGTATGCCAGCCAGTGACTTACAAAGCACTGTATATAGTTAACTTAAAAGCACTGTATATAGTTAACTTAAAAGAACTGCTTGGGCAACAAATAGAAGTTTTACTGGAATACCTGTTGCATTTTATTGATTAATTTATTTGGTATTAGGCCTCTCATCCGCCAGGCCGGATATAGAGTTAAGCAACTACCCTATCTTCGTTGGTGATACATTGGAGGAGGAGGTATCCAGGCCACGTCCCGTACCAACTTTTCCAGAATTCGCCCCTGAGATTAATCCAGATTTCGAACTTGAACCAGTTTCGGAGAACGAGGAAGTGATCCCGCCGATACTTATCAGCCTAAACCCATGCGATGCCTGCTTTGAGTACATGACCGCCCTTATTGACCAACTCACCGAAGTCGCCGTTCCAGAAGTACCAGAAGTGGGAAGGCCTCTTCCTATCCCTAATCCAGGTGGTGAGCTCAGACCACTTCCTCTTCCAATTTCACCAGAAATTGATACCAGACCCTTACCCGCGCCAATTCCGTCTGAGGCTGAAGCCGAGGAAGTTCTTGCCAACCAAAATAGACCACTTCCAACCCACATAATCAGATAGTAAGCCTAATGCTTAGCTTATCTCCTGAGAATACAAATTCTTTATAGTTCTGTAAAGAATGTTGTTTGACATTTTATAGTACCTAATAGTTTTCATGTTTTCAGTAATAAAGGTGTATATTTATTAATCGTACTATGTATTATTAAAAAATAAATAATTTCTTACAATTCCTTTTAAAATAAAAGCTTATTTCTCTTTATTTCGCATTGACTTTAGTATGCACTGCCGGTTCAAAACATATTGTACATTGTTTCAATTATGTACAGTCTACAGCTTTATTAATTGAATAGGTACATCTTTTTCATTTTATATTGTGGGTCTACTATATCTTTAAATATATTATCTATGAGTTATACTTAGAAATACCCATATAGCATACAGGGTGTCCCGAAATTCATGCAACAAAATTTGGTCACAGATTCTTAAGACAAATTTAGGGGACCCGTATTTTTTATTTTTGCCAAGTGACCCCCTCTTTCGGAGTTACAGCCTCCTGAAGTCCGCCCCTAAGAATAATCTTTTTTTTTATATCTCAGAACCCTGTTATACGAGAATCACTAAATTCGGTACACAGGGGTTTTATGACATGTGGAATCGTGTGATGCTACGTTTTTTGGCGGGGAACCACCTTAAGACAATTTTTCGTGGCCCCCCTTGTCTTTGGAGCCAAAAAAATTTGTTCACATATTTAAATTTCTTAAAAATTATTATCATTCCACTAGAAAGCCATTAAATTTAGAAACTTTTTGTCTCTTTATACTTTTTTCGTAAAACGCAATGTTTCGAGAAAAATGTCAAAATGTGATCGAATGCATATCGTGATTCGCCATTTTCCTAAAAAAACATTGCGTTTTTCGAAACAAATATCAAGAGACAAAAAAGTTTCTAAATTCAATGGCTTTCTAGCCAACTAATAATTAAAAAAAATCAAATTTGCGATCAAATTTTTCTGGTTCCAAAGACAAGGAGGGCCACGAAAAACTGTCTTAAGGGGTTTCTCGACAAAAAGCGTAGCACTGTGAAATTCCACGTCATAAAACCCCTGTGTACCAAATTTAGTGATTCTCGTACAACATGGTTTTGATATATAAAAAAGACTTCTTAGGGGCAGATTTCAGGGGGCAGTAACTCCGAAAGAGGGGGCCAGTTGGCAAAAAGAAAAAATACGGGTCCCCTGAATTTGCCTTAAGAATCTATGATCAAATTTTGTTACAAGAATTTCCGGACACCCTGTATATTCAAATTATTATTCTCGGCAGCATCCCTATCTGTATTCTCATTAAAACAAAATCTCCATTATTAAATTCAACTTGCGTTGGTATTTGACTCTTCATTTGAATTTATTTTTTAGGGCATTAGTCTTAACGCAGGTCTTTTTATTTGTTCTTATTTATATCTTCTTCAACTTACCTTGCGTTTTTTAAATTTCTAATACATTGAATTAGTGCATCCCGATGGCCGACTTTTACTTTGTATACTTGTACCATCTTTCATAATACTGTTAGACCAGGCGGTATCTGTTTTGGCTTGGGTGAATCGTATATCCACGGAGATTTTTGACTTTTTGGCTTTCAAATATCACTAGAAATGAAAATTTTTCTATGCGCATAAAAAAAAACGTGGGCTTTTAACAATATGTTAAAAAAATTGGAAAAATGTCATATTTTTCTTCCTATTTAATTATGTATCTTTTTAAGAGTTGATTTTAGGCGAAAATGGAAACGNACAAATTCAATCGAAACTTTGGTGATGTCAACAAACATCGAACTTACCCTCATCAAACCCACTGTTTATAAATGAAGTCAACTTGTCTATTGCAATTGTATTGACATAATACTTCTAAAACCGAACTGATTGGGACTGGAGGGATTGCCATTTTCTAGATATACAAGAAGTTGGTTTTTTAAAGATATTTGTAGCTTTAGAGTGTTTGAGACAACCAGGAAAAATATTCTGGGGCAGACATAGATTAAATAGCTTAGTAAGGGGAAATATAATTTGACTCGTCAAGGAGAAGGAACAAACTTTATCATTTACAAAATACTACACTGCTCTAACTTGTAAAATAATATTTAATTTTTAAATTTACACTGCGCCTGTTTTTTATAAATATGGACATTTTGGTGAATATTCATGTGTTATTTTTTTCAAAATATACAAAAATATATCAAAAAATTAGATATTAAATTTTTAGTAAGGTGCTGACCGTACCTACGACATTCATTACTAAATTATTTGAACTTCTTATTTTCCTAGTGGTTGGTTCTGTCCCATAGCACCACGGCCTTATAAGGCTTATTGTGCGCCCCACTACTTAATCCTATTCAGCAAGTTTTGTCATTTTTTGACAAAGTCCAAAAACTTCCTTGTTGGCACTTCTCTCAGCTCCTTGGGTTCTAAATATGGTCTCCCCAGGAGCATCATTCTACTACGTGCATTCGCCTAGGATATGCAAACAAGTTTTCTCTGGCGAGTCACATCCTTAGCAGACTGGACTGTCTACAAGCTTCAGCTTATGTAGATGTCTCCTAAAGTGACAGTGTCCCGTTATGAGTCCCGTCACTCTCCTGAGCCGAATTTTATTCAAGCTCAGCAACTCATTTGCTCTTTCATTCAAAGGATATTCCATGAACTCCTTAGAATGGCTATACCCTGGCCTTGAAGTCCAGTATTTCCTATATTCTACCTCAGTCCATTCGCTTAGAGCCGGTCTTAATATTATTTGAACACTCATAACTAAATTATTTTTTCGTTACTCATTTTTGAAATACTTACCAATCCTTGGGAGTGCATATTTGAAAACATAATCGAACAAAGGTTATATAAACTTTCTGCATATTGTGTAATTTACGATCAATCCTATGTAGTATTTGTTTTTGGTCTTTTGAGTATATTTAAATAAACTATAAGTTCATATTTATGTTGTGAAAAACTATTATTAAATTTTTAAATAGCTTTATTGAATTATGCATGATTTATATCGCATTATTCATTTAAGACTGTGCCCATATCATATATCATTATATCATTAATAAAATTCGTTCATTCATAAATGTAGCAATTAAATTCATATCGGCAATAATCGTAATCATACAATATTTTGATAATGGCAAATTAATGACTAATATTTATTTTACAAGTTTCTTCCTACGTCTTATCAAAAACATAAACTGACTCGTCATATGTATTTGATAAGATGGCTCTATATGATGACGTCCCTTACCAAAAATATATGTAGATTATTTGGCTAAATATTATTTGGCTAATGTGGCTATACAGGGTGTTAAAAAAAGAGTGTAAAATATTTAGGGAGGTAATACTATGAACCAAAATAAGCAGAAAAGTCTCAATAAACATGGGTCCGCAAAGTAACGGTTGCGGAGATATGGAATGTTCTATGTTTTTTAGCCACTTTTTTTATTTTGCAAAAACGTTGTGTATTTTCTTATAATAGTTGGTTGATGTTTAGTGAAATAAACAGTACGTATTTGACAGTTGTTCTCAGTGCACAAGTTTTCTTTCGCTATGGCTGGTTACTCTAACGCAGAATTAACAGACATGCATTTCATGTATGGTCGTGCTAATGGGAACGCCACCGAAGCGCGACGTCTTTATGTTGACGCTTATCCAAATCGCCAGATTCCTTCACAACGCATGTTTGGAAGAATTCACCAAAGATTGCGTGATACCGGTTCCTTGAGCAAACAGTGCCATTTATCCGGAAGACCAAGGTCGGTATCCACTCCTAGAGCAGAAGAAGAAATTCTAGCACTGGTAGAGCAGAATCCAGGTACGAGTGTGCGGAGAATATCAGCCGAGGTAGGAATTAGTGGTCCTCTTGTTTGGAGAATCCTTCACGAGCAACTGCTTTATCCATACCATGTGCAACGAGTACAGGCCTTAAATCCAATAAATGATCATCAAGCACGTTTGGTTTTTTGCCGCTGGTTTCTACGTCATGATGCTGAAGACCCTCGTTTTCTTGCAAACATTCTTTTTACTGATGAGGCCGGGTTCACAAGAAATGGAGTGTTTAATTTTCACAATACGCATATTTGGGCCGACGAAAATCCTCATGCTCTAATAGAATCTGGACATCAGGCACGTTTTTCATTAAACATTTGGATGGGTATTGTAGGTGACAGGTTTCTAGGTCCTGTTGTTTTACCAAACCGATTAACAGGCGCTGCTTACCTCAACTTTCTGCAGAACACACTGTATGAGTTTTTGGAAGACATTCCTTTGAATCAGAGGCAACAAATGTGGTTCCAGCATGATGGTGCTCCAGCTCATTTTTCCATGGCCGTTAGAGAGCATTTACACCAAACTTTTCCACATAGATGGGTAGGAAGGGCCGGACCTGTTTTATGGCCTCCAAGATCGCCTGATCTGAACCCTCTAGATTTCTTTGTTTGGGGATATTTGAAGACATTAGTGTATGGTACTCCTGTAAATAGCCTGGAAGAGCTGCAGCTACGGATTAATCAAAAGTGTCAAGAAATCCAAACCAAGGAGGGTGTTTTCGAAAGAGTTCGAATATCGTTGAGACGAAGATGTCGTGCCTGCTTGGAAATGGACGGAGGGCACTTTGAACATCTTCTGTAACTTTGTTTTTTGTTTGTTAAAAGCTTCCTTTGTCGGTTTATTACTAATAAAATAAAATGTTTGAAAAACGAATAGTGGTCCATATCTCCGCAACCGTTACTTTGCGAACCCATGTTTATTAAGACTTTTCTGCTTATTTTGGTTCATACTATTACCTCCTGAAATATTTTACACTATTTTTTTAACACCATGTGTAATGGAGTAAAGGTAGCTTAAAAATATGCATTATTTCGGAATAATTAGCAGAGCCTTGGATTTTCATAAAACCTTTTGCAATCGCCTTGAAATGGCTTATAGAAAAAAGTTATAAACTTATATTTGTACGCTAGTTATTATTTAATGGTTTAAACAGTAAAAAATGTTTTTTCAAAGATTATTTTAAATAAATAAAAAAATTTCAAACCAATTTTAATCAAAGGGATACCTAGGGGTTTTCGAGGTCACTGAATAAGAATATAATGTTAAAAAATAAAAATTCAAAATGGCTGATCCAATATGGCCGACTTTTTTAAACAATTTATTAAAAAATGACAATTTTCAAAGCAATTTTAATCAAACTTATATTATAGGGGTTTTCGAAGTCGCTGAACAAGAATATTATTACAGAAAATAAAAATTCAAAGTGGCTGATCCAATATGGCCGGCTTTTTTTAAAAATGTATTTAAAAATTACAAATTTGAAAGTAAATGTATTTAAATTGACATTGTAGGGGTTTTGAGGTCTCTGAACAAGAATATTAGATCAGAAAATGAAAATTGAAAATGGCTGATCCAATATAGCCGACTTTTTTAAACAATTTATTTAAAAAAATACATTTTTATATGTTAGACACGTAGCATGCATCAGGTGAGCTCCATTCACTGTTCACTGCAGATGTTCACTGCAGATGTTCTCTCTATCCCTTTCTAATATTCAAAAATATAATTCTCGAATCACGAGAATGAATTACATTTCCAAATAAACTTCTACTACATAATTTCATCATAAAAAAATATAGGTAAAACTGAATCTCGCGACAATTTATTGAAAAACCGTATTTTTTGTATTTTATACAATATTATAGTAACACAAAATTTTTTTCTTTGATTATATGTACTTTTTTTAAGATGACAGTTTGAACATACAGGGTGATTCATTAACAATGGGAAAGTCGAAAGCTGAAGATATTACATGTGAAACGGTGACCATTGGCGCAAAGATGCCTTATCCGAAAGTTGATAGTTTCGGAAATACAGGGTGTTGAAAGTTAAAAATTTAAATCAGTAGGAGTAGCAGTAGCAGTAGCAGTAGCAGTAGCAGTAGCAGTAG
>NW_019416551.1:263013-286109 GCF_000390285.2 Anoplophora glabripennis | reverse complement strand
TTTTAAATAAAACAAAATGGACCATCTTAAAGTACAGTTTTCAAGCTTCAAAAAATTCTCCTGTAAAGTTGCAATATCATATTTTGAACTAAAGTTATTAGACTTTGAAACGTGAACTAAAAAATCAAATTTGCCTTTTTTTTTAAATTATTGAATATATCGAGCGTTATATTTTTCGAATAAAAATTTTAAGATTTTTTTTTATATCACACTATTTTAAATGCTATTCCAAGAGTAATCTCTGAAAGTTTTAGATTTTTTCTTAAAAATTAAAAAAATGGCAGATTAATTATTTTTGTACCAAATTCTACCGTTACGTAACTTTATTTACACATTATTCCTGTAAATATTTTTTTTCGATTTTAAAATCATGGTAACTTGTTGTCTATAAGATCCCTCTTCCATTTACATTTTTGTGGACTTAATTTGATCAAACAGATCAAAAATTATAACAAGTAAATAGCGCGCGAAGTCGCGCGCTCCTGGTGTCCTGCGCGCAAGTGCAGACGCTTTAAATTTTCGTACGATTTAAAAGAAAATCATATTAAAAAATAACTTTAAATACATTTTGCATGTAAAATTTCCCGTTCTTTCGATTAGCGTAATTAGTTTTTTTTTTAATTGAGTGTAAGATATACCTACCTACAATAAACAATGGAATTTTGCAACTAATTGGTTAAATAAATAATCAAGCGTACACTGTACGGTTGGTAATTTTTATATGTTGTTCCTAACACTCTCACAAGTGTGTCTTCAAAAGTTACCCGATCTGCTATTTTTTCCGAAGTCAAAATCTTATTTTACTCCACTAATATGTATACTTGCCAACGCATGTCAACCGTTTTTTACGAATGTAGAAAAATTACGAATTGCAATCTATGGAAATTATTCCTAGTGATGTGGTCGTTGCAGCAAATGCCGTGTATACTTTATTGCTGTGTCGTTTATCTTTGTTGAATATTTGACAAATGATATGTCTTCAAGTGTATCGATATGCAGTATCGACACGATATGGCATTTATTAAGTTCATAAATATTTGGCAAGTGGCAGCATCATCCAGCTTTATTTACAATAGTGCAATTCAATGACAAATTAGATAATTAATTAGACCAGGTGAATACAGGGTAAGTCGTTAATAATGGTACACAGCTTAATAGCAGTTTGTTAACGTCAAAATATAGCGATTGAGCCAAACATGCCTTAATCAGTTGTTGCTCCTTTTCGTTCTACAGGGTGTTAAAGTTGAAAAAATATTTTTGATTTTTTGCTATTTTTTAAGAATGTATGGACCGATTGTTTTGAAAATTTGTAGTTTTACGTTTTTTGAGGTGACAAATACGAATATGCAAACAGTGTCGGTATCACGTCTAGGGGGCGCTATTTATACCGAACTATCAATGTAAAAATATGTGTAACTTTTAATATTTTACAATTTTGAATTTTTTAACTAGAAATTGTTAAACTACGTAAGTTGAAAAAATATTTTTGATTTTTTGCTATTTTTTAAGAATGTATGGACTGATTGTTTTGAAAATTTGTAGTTTTACGTTTTTTGAGGTGACAAATACGAATATGCAAACAGTGTCGGTATCACGTCTAGGGGGGCGCTATTTATACCGAACTATCAATGTAAAAATATGTGTAACTTAATATTTTACAATTTTGAATTTTTTAACTAGAAATTATTGAACTACGTTCAATTGTAAGTAAAAAAGTATACTTGTTGTATCGATAAACTCAACCGTTTTCGAGATATAGACATTTTAAGTTTTTAAGATTCGGGGGGGAATTAAATTAAAAAATTATTTTTTCCAAAGTAGTAGGCATTGACATAATAAATTGACAGCACATTATACCCGAGAAGTAAGAGAATATCTTATTGGGGCTATCTTAAATCTCTAGGTTACAAAGACATTATTAATAGTTAAGAACAACTGTGGACAATATTCATATTATCAAACAACATAGAACTTTATTTAACGTCAGACAAAATTTAAATAAAAGGCCAAGAAAGTGCATTGAAGTCGCTGATGGTTGCTTTGAGAATAATTTATGATTAATAATTTGTTAAGATATATACACTGAGCTCGTAAAGTTTGGAATAAATTCGATAAATCGTTATTGAAGGGTTTTGACAGGAAATCCTCGGACACGTCAACTTTAGTTTGTAAAATGTCACTTTTTTCAGCCATCGACTTTTTTTTTGTTTTGTTTGTTTTTGAGCTATGACGTCATCGGCAATTTTTTTAAATGGCAACCCATATTTTTTTCCACGGATTTCGATAGAGCACATTTTTCTGAGTACGAATATGTCAAAAACGTATGACCTTCAAGATGGAAGTTTTCGAGATAATAGACAGTTTAAGTTGATTGTAGATGATCATGATATTAATTTGAGCATGCGCAACGGTCAAATTCTACGTATACGTTATGTCCGATACATAACTTAAACTGTCTATTAGGTTCCAAAGTTTCAAGGATGTACCATATACAAGGTATCGAGTGGGTCAAGTTTTTTAATAGCTTATCGAACATTTTGAGAGATTTTAGGAGCAATTTGTTTAATTTTTTAAGTAATAATCAACAACAATTTTAACAAATAAAAAAAGGTTTCTGTGCAAATGATAAATAATTAAAGTAAACAAGAAAATCAGAGGAAATTTTCAAAGTGACCTCCATTCACTTCTTGGCAATATCCCATTCGCCACTGAAACTCCTGCAGAACCTTATGAAGAATATCTGGTTGAATGGCTCGAATTTCATTGCGAATTCTGTCCTTTAATTCTTCAATGGTATTTGGTCTATTGAAGTAGACTTTGCTCTTTAAATAGCCCCATAAAAAGTAGTCTAGGGGAGTGAGATCCGGAGATCTAGGGGGCCATTCGATAGTTCCTCTTCGACCAATCCAACGGTTAGCAAATATTTGGTTTAAATAGTTGCGAACGATCACTGCAAAATGAGGAGGTGCACCGTCTTGTTGGTACCATATCGTGTTATTGGGCAGATCGGGATCTACGTCATTTGGGTAAAGCACCGCAAGTGCAGGGACTAAAACGTCTCTTAAAAATTCAAAATATTTTTCACCTGTTAATGCGCCTTCAATGAAAAATGGACCCAAAATGCGGTTAGCAACAAGGCCAGCCCAAACGTTAACTTTTTGTGGAAACTGACTACGAGTTTCCATTTTCCAGTGTGGATTTTCAGGAGACCAATATCTACAGTTTTGCCGGTTTACTGTGCCGTCGAGATAAAAGGTAGCCTCATCAGAAAAAATAATATTGCGTAAGAATCCGTCGTCATCAATCAGGCGTTGCAACATGGTTTCACAAAACTGTAACCTACGGTCAGGATCATCTTCGTTTAATTGTTGGACCAAAACCACTTTATACGGATGCCATTTGTACAATTTCAAATATTTTAAGACGGAGCTTTGAACTATTCCGTTGTTTGCCGCCACTTGGCGGGTGGGTAAATGGGGATTTTCTTGAAGCTCTAGTAGAACATTCAATTTAACATCTTCTTGTACTGGTGGACGACCCGTTCTAGGGCGATCTCTCGCATGACCCATTTCTAAAAACTTTTGCTCTATTTTACTAACCGTGGACTGTGTAATTGGTTCTCTGTTTGGATATTTGTTATTAAATAAACGGCAAACTTCTACTTGTGTGCGAGCTCTGTCCCCGTAACCGATCATCATCAAAATTTCGATTCTTTCCCTTTCACTCAAACGACGAACCATTTTCAAATAAAATGAATTCTGATAGAATAATGATTAATTAACTTAAAATAAAACACAAACTTGCGAGGACAAACTTCAAAATTCTGACAACTATCAAAACTGTAATTTTTTCAGAGCTTCCTTGATAAATGATTAGTACTTTGTCATCGCTTGTATAATGCATTCTTGAAACTTTGGAACCGAATATCTCGAAAACTTCCATTTTGAAGGTCATACGTTTTTGACATATTCGTACTCAGAAAAATGTGCTCTATCGAAATCCGTGGAAAAAAATATGGGTTGCCATTTAAAAAAATTGCCGATGACGTCATAGCTCAAAAACAAACAAAACAAAAAAAAGTCGATGGCTGAAAAAAGTCACATTTTACAAACTAAAGTTGACGTGTGCGAGGATTTCCTGTCAAAACCCTTCAATAACGATTTATCGAATTTATTCCAAACTTTACGAGCTCAGTGTATAATAAAATTTTCAGTTGCTGGAATGTTTGTCTTAATTCTTAATCAAGGTTTGGTATCTTAAGACCTACTAATTTTCTAATCTAATTCCCGCCGAATCTCAAAAATTTAAAACGTCTGTATCTCGAAAACGACTGAGTTTATCGATTTTTAACAAGTATATCTTTTTTATTTACCTAGTTCAATAATTTTTAGTCAAAAAATTCAAAATTGTAAAATACAAAAAGTTAGACATATTTTTATATTGATAGGACAGTATAACGAACGCCCCCTAGACGTGACCCCACCACTGTTTGCATATTCGTATTTGCCACCTCAAAAAACGTAAAGCTACAAATTTTCAAAACAATCGGTCCATACATACTTAAAATATATTGTATAAAAATCGAAAATATTTTTTCAAATTTAACACCCTGTAGAACGAAAAGGAGCAACAATTGATTAAGACATGTTTGGCTCAATCGCTATATTTTGACGTTAACAATCTGCCATTAAGCTGTGTACTATTATTAATGACTCACCCAGCTCACCCTGTATGTTCCGGTTACTGTCAGAGGTAAATGACCTTTTAATTAAAGAACCCCGCAGGATCCTTACGGAAAATGGTTTGCTGAAACTTTGGATTCTGATAGTACTCGATGTGTAGATCAAAAATCTAAATGGCCGTTAAGTCCCAAAAATTCGTCCTTCCGAGAAACAGCTCTTCGAAGATAGGCTTTAAGTACGTTTGGCTATAACCCAATGCTACTGTATGGATATACGGATGCACACAATCACACTCACACACACACATGCATACGCAGATATATGCATGTATATTGAAAAATCAAAGTTATACAGGGTGTCCCATTTTAAATAACGCATTGCTTCTTAGGGAAGCACTTTCAATCAAAACTTTTTATACAAAAGTTGTAAAGTTCTGAGGGTGACATTCGATGGTGACCTTAACCTTGACCCAAACCTTAGAGGTCATTTTTTGAAGATCAACATGGTTTTTTATATATGTTAGATATATTTCTTAGACCGGAAATGGATGGAACAGAAAATTCTGCGTTCAAAACAATTTTTTGGTACAGGTCAAAGTGACTACAAGGTTATTTTAGAGTCAAATAATGTTCTGAATAAGATTCTGATTCTGAATAAGCATAGTACTGCGCAATATGAACGTTCTTTTCTATATAATGCTGTCAAAATTTACAACTCCTTGCCTACTTACATAAAAAATGCGTCCTCCGTATCTACTTTCAAAAAACAGATCAAAAGCCTCTTATTTTCATCTCGTTCTATTACTTCTTAATTTGTAATGTGTATTTGTCATATTACGTTCTATTATATTAATTCCACTTTTTGTATGTTCTTTATGCACTATGTATGCTAGTGTTCTATTTGTGTACTCGCCTATATGGTTTATATGGACACTACATTTGTTCTTATTTGTTCATGGTTGGTCACGTGGCTGGTTGAAAGTTTTATAGCTTGGTGAGAACATACGATGATGACCTTGATCATGACCTAGAAGTCAAGCTTGAAGGGTCTTTGAAGGTCAAATCAAGTTACAAAATAGGAGAACTCTGTTTGCAGGCCATTAAGTTAAGGCAGCTGTAACGTGCTAAACTATGCTTCAATTGAAACATCTATTAATAGGAAGCTCAACTAAAATCTCATATATCCTTTTATTTAGTAATAGAAAGACAGTTAGTTAAATAAGAAGATTTCTATAATAACAACGTCTATAGTCTAGTACGTCAAGTTGATAACAATGGCGTATGGTTGGAATTAAAATGTTTTAAATCGAATATAGGTATTTTGTTTTATAAATATAGGGAGTTTTTAGCGAAACTGCATATACAGTTCGTGTTAACTTTCATTGTAGAATAATATTTAATAATTAAACCCATTTTTTTATGCAAACATTTTGACATTCATTTAAATAGGCTAGAAAATATTTAATGAAGATGTTTAAAATTACATTTTAAAATTCGGTGCGTTTATCCACCTATGGGGTATTCTCAGTGTATTTTTCTTGGTTCATTTTCCATTTCCACAGTCAGTGATAGACATGAATGTTTTTCCCATAAAATTGTGCATGATTGTCGATACATATTAGCTAAAGTTCCATAGCAAAATTCTGATTGTAGGTATGTTATTTTCTATAACTGGCATATTGCTGAGATATAATATAATTTACTACTTATTTATTCATGGCGATGTGTTGATGAAGAAAATACTGAGATTTATCTATTCGAAAATGAACCGAACATAGGACAAGAGCATGTAGAAGACCATACAATATTATTTTTTTGTTGGCCAACAACTGAATGTAAAAAAATGAAATAAGTTAAAGAATTTGATTTAATTGTTAACGTCAATAGTAGTTAATTATCGTCTGTTTAAACACTAAAAGAATTGTAACCATAAACAAATAAATATTTTACAACTAAATCAATATTAATATATAGATAAAAATGGTGTTATTATTATAATTTGAAAGTTTCTAGCTCCATAACAACGCCGCGTCGTTCTTTTGTCTAACAGTGATTATCTTGACAACACACTCACATTTGGTGTGAATAATTTTCTTTCAAATGTAGCACGTTTAAGTGAAACCGAGCTTAATGAAGTTTTAATGATCATAGGATATATGGTGATAGAAGACGAAGTTATGACGAAGTAGTGGATACTTTTTATGAATTGCATCCCCATCAGGAACGTATTTCTAAATCAACCGTTTAAAAAATAATGCGTAGGTGTTACAGATCGACGAAAAAGTTGAAGATCAGCAAACGTTACGAATGAAGAAAATTATTTCAATCTCATGTTAGATATGGTGGGAAATCCAATAAGTTCGACACAACGGAGAGCTTTAAATCATAACATGAACCGATATTCCATTAAAAAAAAAATTATAAACGGAAATTTGACCTCTGAGAGATATTTATTACTGTTGCAAGAACATATTATTCCAAACCTTAGACGATTATTCCCGAACAATAACAATCCCAATTTACCGGCAGGACAAATACGGTTTCAACATGATGGAGCTCCTCCACATTTTGGATGTGTGATATGGGCATATCTAAATGAAACTTTTCCCGATAAATGGATTGGACGCAGAAGGGCAACTGAATGACCAGCTAGATCTGAAAGGATAAGGCATGAAATTTCCACTATTCCTCCTAACACCCTTTTAGATTCACTACAAAATTTTGTTCAGCGAATTCATTACTGTCAGGAAGTAAATGGTAAACACTTTGAGCACCTTATAAAATAGAATTCCAAAGAAAATATTTGTTGTTTATTAAAACTTGTTTTCTCTCCTTATTCTGGCATAACTATTGTTTTCATAAAATTTAAAATATCCAGGACATTCATTACAAAATAATTTTTTTCGTTTCATGCATTTTTATCAATCCTGAACTATTATGCTTTTTTATTTTCTATAAAAAATCTAATCATAAAATAAACTCATATCCATATCCTCCACCTTGTGTTATTTTCTAAATAAATATCCATTACTTGTGGCCCTTTTTCTTTTATAAATTTGAAAAAAATAAATCTGAAATAAAATTTTTATTTCATTTAAAAATACACTAGGCACAGAAATTAAGGGATATTTAAAAAATCCCAAAATTTTGGGTGATTTTCAAAAAGCTGTAAGGAGGGAAATGATCGTAGAGAGAATGAAAAAAAAAAGAAAATTGAAGCTTCAAGTGTCTAGTTTTCAGATCTGGAGTTAAAAATTTTTAGCTTCAGCAGTTTTTCAGTAATCATAAAAAAATCAACGAAAAATTGCAAATTTTTGCTTTTCTTTAAACAGGCCTATGGACTTCAAAAAAATGTATTGGTAATTTCACCATAAAGTTCTTTTAAATAATTTAATTATCTTCAATTTGAGCGATACCGGAGCCTTGTACGATGATTTGTCGCTGAGTTATCGTCGATCAAATCAAAAAAATCATTTTTGACTTTGGGAAATAATGGTCTTACAGAAAATCCAAACAGGATTTTGAAAACTGCAAAGTATTCTCTACAAATCGTAATTATTGTTTTTTTATAAAACAAAATTTCAAAGTGAAAATGTTAGTTGGAAAAAAGGTAAAAAATTGCATAATTAGGGATATTTAAATAACTTGGCATTACTTAGCAAATAATGAATAAATGATATTGCATAATTTTTCCGATATTACATAAACATAAGTAAGAGATGAATACTAAATATCATTTTAAATAATATACAGCGTGGTAAAAAAGTTCTGCATAAAATTCATATTTTCATTAAACAATTTTTTTTCGAAAAACGGTGAGACCCGTCGATTTTTATTTGATCCAGGGCACCTTGTTATGTGGAAAAATTTTTTTTTCGATAATCCACTTACGGCAGCGATGACATAATTTTTTTTTAAATGACAACGCATATTTTTTTCGTTCGAAATTGATGACAGTGATAATTATCTAAACAACGGTGTGAAAATTTCGATGTCTTACATAACAATTTTTTTTAGAAAAATGCACCTTAAGTTCTTATAAGTGATAATTGTCTACTTACACTATTAATGGCTCCGAAAAGGACAAAGTTGACAAAATTACATTTCAAACGAGTAAAATTACACTAATGTTTGTGTAAGTCTAGCGAAATTGTTCGAATTGCCCACCCTGTACCATTTGGCATTGTCCTAAGCGTGTGTAAACGCCGTCTACACTTCGTTCAAGCATTCCCGGGTCGATTTGATTTATTTCAAAACGAATACGGTTTTTAAGTTCTTCCAAATCACCTGGTCTGTTTGTGTACACACGCGATTTCAAATAGCCCCACAAAAAAAGTCTAGAGGTGTTAAATCAGGCGAACGCGGAGGCCACTCGATTGTTCCGCGTCGCCCGATCCACCGGCCAGTAAACGTGTTATTCAAGTACTCCCGTACTTGCACTCCATAATGGGGCGGTGCACCATCCTGCTGAAACCAAATTCTTTCCTCAGGAATATCAGGATCCTCGTTGTTCGGGAATAACTCTGCTAAGCTTGGGACCAAATCGAACCGCAGGAAATCCAAATAGCGAGCAGCAGTTAAATTTTCCTCGAAAAAATACGGGCCTAAAATACGACGCCCTATTATTCCCGCCCAAACGTTCACCTTTCGGGGGTGCTGATGATCTACTTCTTGCACCCAGTGCGGGTTTTCCTGAGACCAATACCGGCAGTTATGTCGATGCACCGATCCATTAAGATAAAAAGTAGCCTCGTCAGAAAAAATTATGTTCTTGAGGAAGTCGGGGTCTCCGTTACATCGATGCATTAAATCTTCACAAAAGTGGAGACGGCGGTCTGGGTCGTCCTCAGTCAATGCATGTATCAAGTGACCCTTATAGGGGTGAAATTTCTCTTTTTTGAGAAAGTTCACCACAGTTACATGTGAAATATCATTGTTCAATGCAATCGACCTTGTACTAGAATGAGGGTTGTCCTGGAGCTCCACCAGGATATTCAATCTAGTTTCATCATCTACTCTAGGACGACCCGCACGAGGAGCATCTTTCACACTACCAGTTTCCTCAAACCTTGCCAGTACCCTACTAACCGTAGATTGCGTAATTGGTGGTCTGTCAGGGTACGTTGCATTAAATAATTGGCAAGCTTCTTGATGGGTTCGTAACTTATCGCCGAAACCAATCATCCTCAAAATATCAATTCTTTCGCGTTCACTAAGTTTTGCCATTTCGAATTAAACGATTTCACCAAAGAATGTTAAATCGGTACTGATTTTTAGTCTTCAATATTTCAGGTAATCTACTCCTTTCAAGTAAACATTTCTTTGGATCTTTTTTTTTTGGGGAATTTATCGGCAAACTCGAAGACAAAAAGTCGACCTTAATTTGCTACATACTATTTGGATTTTGTGCGGTTGAACTTGGTTCTAAATTTTGCAGTTTAATCAGGATCCTGACAATATCTGATGAATAATTCCGCAAATATTACATAACACCAGTTGCAACTTAAGTTATCTGAAATGCTTTCTGCCGAATAAATTTTTTTCTAAGGCATTTGATCCGTAAACAGCAAATTATTGCATTCAAGAACTTAAGGTGCATTTTTCTAAAAAAAATTGTTATGTAAGACATCGAAATTTTCACACCGTTGTTTAGATAATTATCACTGTCATCAATTTCGAACGAAAAAAATATGCGTTGTCGTTTAAAAAAAAAATTATGTCATCGCTGCCGCAAGTGGATTATCAAAAAAAAAATTTCCACATAACAAGGTGCCCTGGATCAAATAAAAATCGACGGGTCTCACTGTTTTTCGAAAAAAAAATTCTTTAACGGAAATATGAATTTTATGCAGAACTTTTTTACCACGCTGTATACTAAATAACATATAAAAACTCTTGAGTTTCCTCATAAAAAATAGAACAAATAATGTTCAAACTATTTTCTTCTAAATTTAATGACAACGGAGATATAGAGAGGTTAATGTAAATGGTCGAATTTAAAAAAAAAAACTGTATATCTAAAACTAATCAAGTTAGCCAAGAAGTTTTGGTACCAGCGAAGTAAACTCAAAAGAAGAAGACGGGATCGATATCAGATTTTTTTGTATCTATCACCATTTTGGCTGTACCCTATAAAACTATCGAAAATCAACCACCCTGTACAAATAAATAATAAAAAAACAGTACAAATTCATTCAAGCGTAATTAACATATTGCTCAATAATATATGTATTCTTATAGAAATAAGTATCTTTTGTACACTCCACTTTCACGCTATTGTTCTATTATTTTATTTATATTTCAAGAATGACCAGAATGAGACAAGGTGCTGGCTATTTGGTGTAAAACGAGTGGTTAACAAAAAGACAAGTACACACACGCTGCTTCTTTTCGAAATATCCTGTACTACTATTAAAAGTTCATCTAGTAAAAGTATAAGATCAAAAGGCTTGTGGATAATATTCTGCATTTTAATAAAGCAGTCGCCTTAAGGGCATCATACAAATCATCAATGACTATTACAATTTATATTACTCTATAAAGTGAGTTGTAAATAATATGAAACCTTTGTATTAGTTTTATTTCGTCGTTGACATTAATTGACTTTTTATCCATTTATTATCATGAATTTAGATTATGCCTTATATAACTGTATGCGAATGTAAAACGTAGTTTATTAGGAAAAGCTTATTCGTTAATATATTTAAAAAGTAGTCTGGAAAATTTCTTCTTTACAAGTAACATGACCGATCGTGTTTTTTTTCGCATTTTTAGTGGCAGTAGGTTCTTATTATTTTTTAATAGGCAACCAAAATATATTGTTTGTACATTTTGTACACTGCGTTCTACTTTCAAAATGCGAATGGAGTATACAGATGTCTTACGTCGACGGCCTATTAGAATATTTCAGAGATTACTTCTATTTAAATTTTGAAAATTTAGGCTTTGGGGTTTTCGGAAGTGCTCTCTTTAAATAAAATAATGCCACTGTTGTAGCACTTCCGGTTATACCGAAAATCTCCATCTACTTTAGGGGGGCTTTTATCAAGCTTCCCTATATCTATCTCTAATGGTCATCGAGATATTTCAATTCTATCAAAAAACGTTGCTTTTCGGTAGCCTAGTTCAAAATTGCTAGATATTTTGGAGTGAGATAAGGGGATGTCTATCACTTATTACAGTTACTTTAAAAACTGTTTAATTTTACACAGGGTGCTGAAAATTTATTGTAGAATTTGCTTAACTTCGAACCGCCGAATCTTGTTTTTTCTAAATGGAACATCCTGTATATTTAATGAAAATCTATTGTAGAATTTTACTCTCTATATAGCCATATTGTACTTCCCTATACCTATCTCTTTTAATTTTTCTTTTAATAACGGTTTTTGTAATAAATAATTAAAATGATCCAATTTCTTGCGAGGATGGCTGCGAAATCGCTAGCAAACTTGTGACATATTGGTTGTTTTGTTTTTAAGTTTGCTGGCAATTTCAAAGCCATCCCCGCAAGAAATTGGATTTTAATTACTTATCATAGAAACCGTCAATAACAGAAAAATTAAGAGAGAAAGGTATAGGAAAGTATCATATGGATGGATAAAGGATAAAATTCTACAACAGTTTTTGATTAAATATACGGGAGTTTCTTTTAGAAAAACCAAGTTTTGGCGATTCAAAGTTAAGAAAATTCGACAAAAAATTTTCACCCTTGTGTAAAACTAAACAGTTTTTAAAATAACTGTAACAAAGGATAGGCATCCCGCTTACTCTCTTTCAAATGTCAATACTTCGGTTTGTACAATGTAAAAAATAGTCATTTTTTAATTAAGCTATCGATACGCAAGTTCCTTTGAATGAATTGAAATCGAATCGAATACTATTAGAGATAGATATATGGAAGCTTGATAAAAATAATGAGGGTAGTTAATATAACGTTTTTTTCTTAGACGCACAGTTTTCGAGATACGGTGTGTTGAAGTTGTTACTTTCCAAATGGTTTTGCTTAATTATCTTTAAATCGGTTAAAGATAAAAATGTCAAAGTTTGTACACGAGTAAACATCAACTGGACGTTAAGATAATGTGCAAACAGTTTCTATGTGAAAAGCAGTCTCGCCGATACAGGGAATTGGAGGGGTACAATCGAAAAAAAAATGTTAAAAGTCAAAATTTGTTACATTTTTAGACTGCAAAAAATACGCTGAAAAGTAATAAACAACAATTATTACATTCCAGTTATTTTTATAAAGTTTCTGGTTTAAATCTAGATTAAAAATAATTGTGATTTCACTTTTGACGATTTAGCAAATATGCATTTGTATTAATTAAGCTGAGGATAATATTTTTTCCTTCCTACTACTAAATAATTAATTTGTATATTAATGTTTTGCTTCTTTCTGCGGAAATATAAAATAGTAATAATTTCGAAAATTCCAGCTAACAATTTACATGAAGTTTTATTTGTACATAATGCAATTTTGAAAAATTATAAATAATGTGTAAAAAGCAGATTTATAATTTTATATTCATAAATGTGACACCTCTGCCGCCCTACTAAATAGGTGTATGTCCCAAATCGACTTATACCACACCTGCAGGTTTCAAGTTTTATTTCAAATCGTTTCAAAAACATTGTGAAATTTTATTTTAGAAATGTGCAGGGCCGTACTTCATAAATAGTACCAACTGGCCAAAAGTTCATTAAGAAAATTTTCATAATTTTTTATGCGTGTAACTGCAGTATGCTTTAAAACGTATGAACCATCCTGTATGCGATATAGATTTTAAATAAGATATCTCGTTTACTTGGCAGTATTTCCATAACAAAATTTATCTGTTATTTTAGAACCTTATTATTCATTATAGTATAACGTGTTGTAAGCTTCTAGATATTAAGTTTAAAATTTAAATTATTGAACATTGAACTTTTATGCTATCATCGAGACGTTTCTGTTATCCTATATCCCTCCAATAATAATAATAATAAAACATTATTATTCGGTTTGTGATAAAGTTCTCGTATAAAACTGGTAGTCTCCCGCCCCGTATTTAGTGATGACAAAACAAAAAATGGTCCTTATAGCATTTATTGTAGCGCTTGCGCTAGCTCCAGGTAAGTTACGTATCACAAAATATCCACAAAAAACAGATAATAAATCGTTTCTATTATATTTTCTCAATGGTTTGAAATAAAAATTATATCTTGAAAATTTCAGTGCCGTGGTAACATTTTTTTTTCAGATATGACAATATGTTTAGTTTAAAGTAAAATCATCCCGCCCCGCTCCCATGCCACCTACTACACTGCTTATAAACTTTTAGGTCTTATGTCTACAACTGTACAAGCCGGAGAATTGTCAAGCATCCAGAACTTCCCAGGTGTATACGTCCCACCTTCGTTATTGCCTCCAGAAGCTGTTCATCCACAACCTGAAGAAGAACCAGAAGCAGAAGCAGTAGTAACTAACCCATGTAACGCCTGTTTTGAATACATGACCGATTTAATCGACCAACTTACCGAAACTGTAGTCATCCCAGAAATTGAAGCTCACCCAATGCCAGAAATTGGAGTTCTTCCAATTCCAAATCCAGGAGCGACAGTACCAGTCGGCCCCAGACCTATAGGACCCCTTGCATAACTGAATGTTTAATTGATTTCGCGACTTTGAAATATAGTAAATTTATAAATAATGTACAGTTGTATTTATTTATAAATTAATTGATAACTAATAGAACATATTTTTTAATTGAAAGATTACGTTTCTGTACTTCTGATCGTGTTTCTTGGATCATTTTGGGTTTAAAAGCTAAAAGGGTGTAAATTCTAAAATTTTTAATAAATGTTGTTGATATGTTCATAAAAAACCGCTAAATATCTGTGAAAAGCTGTAATATAGACACATGAAATCAGAGCCGAAGATTGCTATTTTATGACTACACACAAAGTGACTTGCTAAATTGTAGATGCTATAAACGCATAACTATCGAGTACCCCAAAATTCATGCAAGGTTTGAATTTTGCTCCATTTGTGCGGTAAAGTGGTATCAACCAAAAAAAGAATACAACGTGACAACTGACAGATCAGGGTTATTAAAAATGCAATGCTACACGAAAGGACAACGCGTTTTCATTGTTGAACAATATTTTGATAATAGTGAAGGTTTGGCAGCCCGTTTTCATTGTTGAATAATATTTTAATAATGAAGGTTTGGTAGCTACAGTTTGCAATTTTCGTACAAAATATGGTCGGAATAGTGGTTTAACTTGATCAATTGTGAATAGATTAATTGAGGGAGACTGGATCTATTAGTGATTTTAAACACTCTGGCTGTCCTTCAACAAATCGTTCACATGAACCGAATTTGAAACGAGCGTGCTAGCGGGTTTATTACATGAATACATGAACTATGAATATAAAACTTTTGGGAAATAAAAGTTTAACCCTTTCTTTGTGTCTAAAATCCCGGTCCGGTACATCCAATAGTTAACAATTAAAGTTATAAAAAAAAGCTGTCTTGGAAACAAAGAGGCATAAGTGATTTCTCATTGTTTTAAAATTACTGTAAAAATAAGCTATATTTAATGCAAAAAGAGCGAATTCCCGAGCGGCTTTAGCCTGACCCTGAGACATTTTGTTTATATCGCTGTTTTGCATATCCCACATTGTTAGTTGTAAAAGGCAACTTAATTTCAACCTTTTGAAACTTTTCTTTTTCGATATGTTTCTTTGGATCAATTAGAATCTCTATCTACGACATTTATTTCTAAAATTAACGTTCAGCAATTGTAACCTGAGGGGTTATTTCTTTGATTATCTACCTTTAATTAATTATCTATTTCATTCTCGAAAGAGTTACTATTTAATTCTCGAAAGAGTTACTATTTAATTCTCGAAAGGGAGTTTATTTAGTTATCGTTATACTTTAATTAACACGTGGGAACTTAGAAATGTTGTATGTTCAGAAGATGCATTTCAGTCACTTACCCTTTCATTGCTTACGTGGAATGTAATCCAGTGGCTGGCTATACAGGGTAGCACTGAAATTGGAGAAACAAAAGGAAACACAAAACCTCCAGGAAGGGTTTATTAACAATAAACAAAACAAACAAACAAAATAACAACGCAACGGCTCGACGACATTATTAATTAATTGATTCAAACGCGACAGCTTACCGAGATTCAGGGAATGCGTGCTTTATACAAAATTTGGAAAAACTATCAAAATTAATTAATTAGCCCGATACTCTAAAGTTAATAATTAGTCTGCTCAATGTGAAACCTAAGGAAGAACTGGCTTTTTCGAGATCCTTCCTGAATTCCACAATTCGCTTTGACTACGCCCATTTCTTGGGTCCAGAAGTTTCGGTTCTCATCTTATTGGCGAGAACCCTGAATGTCGGCATGCTTTAATAATCAGGTTAATAATTATCTAATTGACTTGACTTACATTTATATAAGAATAATTATATGACTTACTAGTAACCCAATATAATCTAATTCTAATTTGGAATCTCCACGCTCTTCTTGTGGTTTTGCGCGTTATTAAATATCGATTTTTTTCTCATACTAGACGCTTAACACATGACCCCACAGTGGCCAAGTGAACTCGTTAAAATATTGGCAATTTTCTCCGAAGGACTGTCTTGGCGACGTACCACCACCACCACCATTGCATCAACATTTTGCAATAATAACAAAGGTCTGCAGAAAAGTGGTTTGTTCTACAGCAGCTGAGGATCATTTCCGAAGTAATTTTTTGCGTAGAATCTGAATCCGACCTCAGAATTGCTCCATCATGTCACGCTTCCGAGATATCCTAACCTAAATGTGCGAAAAACGCCGTTTTTGCTATATCTGAAAACGGTTCATGTCATCTAAAAGTACCTAGAACTCTTACACTTCAAAATGCCGTTTTCAAATTTGAAAAACATTTTTTTTTTCTTGGAGATATCTTTAAATGAAGTTTAGTACTTTAGCGATTTCATAACAGCAGTATCAAAATTGGAAAATGTTCTTCGGACAGCGAATGATATAAGTACATTCCTATGTTTTTTGGGTCGTCGAAGCCGAATCCAATTTCAAAATTATTCAAGCACTTAAGAGTTGAGAAATTGTCTAACCTAAAAATACAACATTTAGACAGCATGTGGTTTCAGCAAGACGGTGCAATATGCCATACATCCCAAGAAACAATTCAATTACTGCATCAGTCATTTCCTGTTTATGTAATTTTCTGTTTTGGTGATCAGAATTGGCCGCCCAGGTCATACGACTTAACGCCATTGGTATCATTTGTTTGGGATTATTTTGAAGTTTAAGGTTTATGTTGACAAGCCCACGAACACCCACGCCTCGAAAGAGGAAATTGAGCGCTGTACAACGAAATTCAGTCACATTTATGCAAAACAGTTAAGGAAAATTTCAACAAAAAAGTGCATATGTGCCAGCAAAGTTGTGGAGGCCATTTATCGGATATGCTATTCCATACATAACCATACATACATGAGTGATACAACTGACTAATGTTTGGCTATTTGATGTCTATCTACAGACATATTTTAAGTATCGGTGGTATTATCACTTACAAAGGATAACATCGTGTCGTACTTTGTGTCAGTAGGTGAATGTGCCAGTAGACATAAAATAGCGATGACATTTAAAGATGCTTCGCAAGTTATATCCATTGACACTCAAAACATGTCTGTAGATAGACATCCAAATAGATAGACATCCAAATCATCGTCGATCATTTCACCTATGGCATGCTTACGAGGACTAATGAATTCGAAACCAGCTTTGCCTGGTAATTCTCCTGATGATCTTAGCTATTTACTAGATATTGAGGGTGTAATTCATTACGAGCCGGGGCATATAGACTGTGAAGTAGTTGTTTCCCACAACATCTTAATAGATTTGTCTTCTCGAAACAAATATAACTTTCATGGTTAGAGGTACGATTTTCAGGGTCATGGAATGTTTAATTGAGTGAAATTATGTATTTATTAAATGTTATATAAGGTGTTACAAAAAAGTAGGTTAAGCTGTTAACCACAGAATTTTTGGCCGAAAACAATTGCACTTTTTTATGCTAGTTTTGATTTCCCCTTTTAAGGTACAGGTTGCAAAAATTGTAATTAAAAAGAAAGGTTTTTTATGAATAACTGTTGATTTTTAGGGCATTATAACACTAAAGATCGTATTCATCACGAAACATAATAATCTCAAAAACTTTTGCATGATGGTAACTTTTTTATTGTAAATTGGGTCCACTCAAAGGAATACTGCGACTTACCGCCACTCTTTATAAGAATAAGTTGAAGTAATGCCAGATCACGGTCCGTAAAAAAGACGGTCGAGTAATACACGGAAATTATGGGCGTGGCTTATCTCATACTATGTCACAAGATGTCTAACCTTTAGAATTCATGTTTGTTTACATGCGACATCACTAGTAATTTTAAATTTTTCCAAGTATTTAAGTAAATCTTTCATAGTTGTTTGGGTATTTTGCAGTAATTAGTTAGTTATTGATAATAATAATTTTTAATAAGTTGATGATGTTGTGTTTAATATAAACTATTAATTTACCACGTAAAATTGCCAGGAGTGAGGTTGTAGTGTTGCAATTTGCAATAATAAATATTTTTTTATAGTGCTAAACAAGAAAATTAAAAAACTTTATTTAATGTGTTTCCTAAGGATGAAAACTTAGAAAGATATGGGTGGAACGGTGCAAAAGACGCGATATGTTTAATCATATAACTGGACTTATTTGTAGTACACATTTTGAAGACTCAAATTTTGAACGCGATCTTCATGCAGAGCTATTAAGTTTATCATGAAGAAAAAGACTTAAAGAAAACAGGTTAAATGTTAAATTTCTAGTTTAACTGATTGTATTCACTTCAAAATGACTAAATTTATTGTTATTGTTGTATAACAAATTGATGTGATTGTTAGAAAAGCGATTGGAAATTTTAAGTATCTATCGAAATGTGATTTTAATATTTTTGTAAACTTGACAATTTTTCTTAAAATTAAATGTTATGTCAAAAGTTCTGTGCGATTAACTTTTCCTTTCCTTTTATTCCTCCATAGTCCATTTAACTCCGAACACTGAAAAAAACTCTTTCAAAGCTAAAAACTACTGTATAGGTAGTTTACTTGTAAAAATTTAGGAATTTTTTAATTCGGAACATCAACTGTAAAACTGTAGTTGGTAAGTACAAAAATAAATTATGTTGCAGCCTATTATAAAGTACTTTGGTAAGTTGTTTCAAATTTAACTAAAGACAAAAGCAGATACAATAACATCATATAAACTGTACACAGTTTTTATTAAGATAGGTCTAAATTGTTTATATATTCACTTCTCCTCTTCATTTTATTAGAGTTTATGGATATTAATAGATATCTGTAATAAAATTAACACAAATTTTAGGTTAATTATGTAACCAAACGTCGTGATGTGTATTCAAGACAATTTCACATTTCATCCTTTTATTTCCAAATTCCAATGTAAAGGTTCAGTTTGTATATAAAGGTAACATTTTAGACTCAAAATGCCTGTTAATTAACCATAACCATAACTGATTAAATTTATTATTTTATGTTAAAAGGAGCGTGGTACAAGAAAAGTGACAATTTTAAATTTGCCTCTTATTTTCTTATGGGAAATGCAATGAGTTAGAAAGAGATGACGGTTGAACGAAGATAAACTGAGGTATTTGGTGACGTATTTGTTTTTTATTGACTGATTGACTTATGCGGCGACCGTCTCTTTACGGACCGTGATGCCAGATTACAATTCAAAATGTAGAGGACTTCTGTTACGACAAATATTGTCAAGTCTAAAGAAGAGATATGTAGGAATTTCCTCTTAACTTCTTCTTGTCGTAGTGAGTGATCAGGGTTAACTTCTAAATAAAGGACGCATACTCAAGCTTGACAAATGTGCTATATGTATAACTAGCGGCCCGTCTCGGCTTCGCACGGGTGTACATTTATTTTAAACATTTTGGGATATAAATAATATAGACTATGTTACTCAAGGATAATGTAGCATTCTAATGGTGAAAGAATTATCGAAATCCGTCCAGTAGTTTTTGAGTTTATTCGTAACAAACATACATACATACAAAAATACAAATCTTTTCTCTTTATAATATTAGTATAGATAGAGGCGTTAGAGTATAAAATGGCATTCAACCGATATAGCAGAGGTCAACAATTCGATGTGAGCTAAAAATCAACCTCGAAGTAATGTAGAAGCAACGTTTAATTCAAAAGATTAAAAAAATTATCGCGTATTTTCACCTCTGTTTCGGAATACACATTGACATCTAATGATTCATGTTCAAAGAGAATATTCGATTGTCGTTTTTTATCCAATTCCATGTTTTTCATGTCATTAGGCCAATTCAGATGATCTCTTAATTGTCTTCCAATCGTATCCCAGATATCGTGCTGGCCAATCCGTAGCGCTAATCCCATTCCGGAAATGGTGCTTTAATTTCTTGGAGCACATATTTTTCACGAGAAGGCAGTGACATTTCCGCCACGGATTCTTTTGTTTTCAGGATCGACGATTACGAATCTTAGGTCAAAAATACAATTTGTCAGTTGACATATTGAAGAAATTACTCGAGATCTTGGATAGTGTTGCTGGTAAAGGGGTTTTTGAACCGGAGATTCCGAATCTGATAACAGAAATGCCTCTTGATAGTTGACAGCTGTCATATCGATGCTGTCGAAATTATGGAATTAATGTTTTTTTCGAGAAAGTCCTTTCCGAGGGTTTTTGTGAGTGGGAATTCCAAATTTGACTTTGAAAATCGCTCTTGGCTCTCAAAATAATAATACTTATGCCCGTTTGCACCGTTTAGAATTTAAGCCAAGTTCAACTGAACTTGGTTTAATTTTAAAACTAGGTTTTAATAATCAGCTTTTGCACCACTTACTGCCGATTGTAGATTAATTTAAACTGGGCTTTAAGAATACTGTTTAGGGATTTTATTATGCTGCTAACTTATGTCCAGTTATGTTCGGAAAAAAAAATGTCAGTCAAATTATCAAACCAAAATTTTAATATGAGTACCATCAATGACACCTAACACTCTAGGAAATGATGCAATTTTATAGAACTCATGTTGCACATTAACTATTTCTTCTGGGTTTGGCATTTTTATGTATATCTGATAAAGCCGAGCTATTGCAATTGATACTCGTACAATTATTCTGAACACTGTTGATGTCCATCACTGAAAAGTCTGCATTAGCAAACAAATGACCAGCACAAGCATAAAACCAATTGTTGGATAGGAGATACACTATTATTCCCAGAAATACAAAATCATGTTAAGAATAAAAGCTTTTTATAACTCCAAAATTCTGATTGCCAGTTGCATCGTGTTCATGCCGACGTGTTCGTAAAACTTACATATCACTTGGATATTCCAACTCCTCTTCAATTACTGTTAGCAGATGTAATGTGGTCTCTTTTGTCAACCTAAATCTGCGGAAAAAAGTCATATTGTCTAGATTATGAAATAGATCATTTCTAATATATCTAGGAAATCCAAAGTCTATAATTTCGTGAATATCAAATTCAAAGTTCTCAATGACGTCTTAACACCACTCACAGTCCACAGGAAAAGGAAGAAATGCCTATTTGAAAAAATTATAACTAGCAGCTAAGTACTGTCAATAGTGTCAATTTATATTTTCTCATTAATCAAAGTTTAAGCGGTCAAATTTGAGGGTTTAAATTAATCCTAGATTAATCTGTAGATTTGTAACGGTGCAAACAAAATGTTATATTTTAATCCAAGTTCAGACTTAATCCTGGATTAAACACTACGGTGCAAACGGGCATTAGGGTTTTTGAAGTTGCTGATCTCGAATTTGACATAAGAAATGCCATTTGATGGTTTACAGCTGTCATGACGATGTTATCAAAATGATAACATGGTTTGTTTTTTTTCAGTGATTATCTCCCAGGGGTTTTTAGGGTCGCAGGTTCCAAATTACATACTGGAAATGATTTTTGAATGTTGGCAGCTGTCATATCGATAATGTCATAACCGATTGAGTGGATATCGTGAAAATGATGGTTAGTGACTAAATGATTCACCAGTATTTCATTTTGGGTTGCAAAGTACACTGGACACGATTAAATCTAAATACTAGTCTAAATTTGGTCTTTCCTGAAACATTACTCGTTCTTCTCGTTACCCAAAAGTCATTTTCAGTGTCCAATTTGGACACCATTCCCCCATTCCCCAGAAATCACTCTCGAAGAAGCAATTTATTCTGTCATTTTGACAGCATCCATATGACAGTTATCAACATTCAAGAGACATCTCACACGAGGTCAAATTCAAATTCGGCAATGCCAAAAATTTGTTTATCAGTATTATTTTCTAAGATCTCGATTCGTTTCGTCAATATGATACTTTTTTGGTAATTGTCAACTGTTATTTTGTATTTCTCAAACTCTCGTCGATTTTTTTCAAACAGTTTTGTCAAATTCGTTTATAATATTATTACAACGGTTAATAGCCTCCTGAGCAATGCACTAACTTAGTTCGACTAACGTCCCTGCATAGGTAGGTAACCCGAAAAATGCAAACAATATGTTATTCATGTGTTAAATTGAAAATTAATGGTCAAAAATTGAAGGTGGGATCCTAACTGGGTTGCCACTATGCCTGTAGGTGTAAATATAATAATTAATTGTATTTAACATTTTAAATAAAATTTGCTTGTGTCTAATATTTATCTACACAAGTTGTAAATTTGTGATATATGCAATTGATAGCATATAGGTACTCCAATTATGGGTAGATGATATTTAATAAACATGCTATCTAATATGCGAAAGACATCCCAGTAAGCTTTCACCACAAAAACATCCTATAATTTTATAAAAAAAAAATGGTAAATAATTTATTTTCTCCATGGGGTCGTCCATTAATCATGTGAGGTTTTTAGGCCACTTTTTTACACCCTCCCTCCCCCTGGTGATACGTGGTGAGGTTGTAAACTACGCAGCGACATACCTCTGGAAAACATTTTTGTATACAACTTTTTCTAATAAAATTTTTGGATATACAGGGTGTTTCAGTTTGATATGTCACAAACACGTGAGCATATTTTGGGAATAAAAATAAGAATAAAAGTCCGGTAAACTTTTGTTCTAACTTCCTTCGTTATGAAGATACAGGGGGTTGAATTTTTTCTATAAATTAAAATTTTCTTTCATAACTTTTAAACGGATTAAGATATTGTTATCAAATTTGGGGTACTGTGTAAGCCGAGGATATTGCATTTGCTGCCAAAATATGGCTCTTTAAAATTAAGCAGTGGCGTAGATACAGGGTGAGTCTGTCACTTTGGGCAAAATAAATATGTGAC
>NW_019416551.1:254955-260161 GCF_000390285.2 Anoplophora glabripennis | reverse complement strand
GAAACATCTACATAGACTAAAGCTTGTAGACAGTCCGGTCTGCCGAGGATGTGAATCGGCGGATGAAACTTCTCTGCATATCCTGGGCGAGTGCCCGGGATTTGCACGTAGCAGAATGGCGCTCCTTGGGAGACCCTATTTGGAACCCAAGGAGCTGAGAGAAGTGTCAGCAAGGAAGCTTTTGGACTTTGTAAAAAGGACAAATCTACTTGCTGAATAGGACTAGTAGTGGGACGCATAATAGGCCTAATTAGGCCGCAGTGCTATGGGACTTTTAAAGGACCAACCACTAGATGAAGAAGAAGAAGATCTTCATAACGAAGGAAGTTAGAACAAAAGTTTACCGGACTTTTATTCTTATTTTTATTCCCAAAATATGCTCACGTGTTTGTGACATATCAAACTGAAACACCCTGTATATTCATATAAGATGGCTTTTGCTACATATTTTTAAATAGTTTTTCCTGTCAGACCAGTTAAGGCAAACGCCACTGTTTTGTATTGTTCTGTCGATGCAAAATGAATTAATTTCCTGATAGGGAATCCGTGATGTGTAGAAATTGTGTGTCATATGATGTGTATTTAGGCCTTTCAACCTGTGAGTTAGGCATTTGTTTGGGCATAACGTAATTTCGTTTGCTCCTTGAATAAAATCACAGAATGTATTCACTATTTTATTTCAAATCAACATTCGCGATAAATCTGTTAGGTTAAGCTCCTATGACCTCAACGGCTGGCATTGGATGAGGGAAGATTACGAATTCGGGTTCTACTACATCAACAGTTGGCATCGGGTGGGGCATGATTACGAACTCGGGCTCTTGCTCAACTTCTGGCATTGGGTGGGCTTCAATTTCTGGGGCGATTACAGTAAGTTGGTCGATCAAATCGGTCATATAAGCAAAGCAGATTTCGCACGGGTTAGACACGATGGCTTCTGGGACAGGCAATGGCATGGCTTCGATTTCGGGTTCAATGAAAGCTGGAAGAGTCTGAATCAGCGAGGGCTGTCCGTCAATGATAAGGGGCAAAGTGCTGATGCTTGGTAATTCTCTGGTATCTACAACGGCACATTGTATACCTGCAATTTGAAAAAAAAATGATACATAGAAATTAGATGGTAGGATTATTTTGGGATTATATTTTGCAGAGAATTGAAACATGTATGTTTACAAAGCACCCTTTGTAAAAGTGGACAAAAACAATAAATTAAACCACATCATGTGACATATCGTTCTAATCGGAAAAATGGGAAATTAAAAATGCAAACATCCAATATGCACCTATAAAAAAAAAAGTTGAATGTTGTCTTTCTATTCTGATGGGCTCCACGGCTAATAAAAAAACTACATATTTAAATTATCTCCAACAAATGTCTTCCATTATAAAAATATAATCTACATATAATCAAAGTTTATAGTTTTTCGTCGATAACTGCAAAACAGAAAAAGTTAAGTTAATTTTCTCGTCGGCATGTCATTTGTCATCAGATTGCGTAATTTTATCCCATTTTAGCCATCCTTATATCTCTTAAGATAGCTGTAAATGTTCGTCATTTTAGTCCACGTTTTAATCCACGGAATGCAAAAAATGAATCCACAGTGAATTAAAAGTGACACCTTGCTCCCTGATATTAGGGACTAGACAGTACTTTTAAATCACGGAACGCAAAAACATTTCAATCTTACCTTGAGCTAACGCAAGCGCGAAGATCACTACAGCTAAAACCATCTTGAGATATTTCTGTCTAACCGGCTGAAAATCTTAGCGGATTCTGCACTATATATAGGTACCACATTTGTCTCATATCTTGTATTAAATCTTTAGTTTTATTACCCGAATTCATAGTAGGACCATAAAATGACAATCCCAGATTAAAAAAATACAAATTTCATTTTGACTCTGATAACAATAGTTATTAACTTATTCACTTATTAATGTATGAATGAAAGATCCAAGAATGAATCTTTATTTTCTTAATTGTATTTATTTTATTAAACAATACTGTAATTTACCATTATTATACAGGATGTTTCTTAAGTAGAGGTCAATCATCAAGGGGCGTATTCTGTGGCCTAAATAAGGGTTTTTTGTTATATAAATGTGGGGTCTTAGGACAGCCATTGTCCAACTAGAGCGTGTCAAAAATTTAAAAAAAAATCAATTTCTAATTTTTAATGTCTAAATCGCTTGAGATAATTTAACCAAATTTGGTGTGCATATTTAGTGCGATAGTAGGTTTGAAACAAAAAATTACCAGTTTTAGAAACTTGCCAGTGGCGGAGGTGTGGGGTATCACCGATCATTATATGCCAAAAAAAATATATCACCCTATATAATATTGCAAATAAAATAGGTCTTAATATGCGCCATCTTTACTTTTTGTCTCTTTACACTTTTTATATTCCAAACCGATTAACAACAAAATTGATTTCTTTGATCAAGTGCATTTTTATAGAGTTACTTAAATTACTTAAACATATCTTAGGGAAACCACGCAAAACAATGGTAATAATAAGAAGCCGTCATCTTGTTTAATATTGTGTCTGGCCAAATTAACCTTATTTTTCAAAAAGATTTAAGTTTTAATAATGGCTTATGCATATTCAAATGCTGAAATGGGCAGTATGGTTTACATTTATGGTCTTGTAGATGGAAATGGTACTGAGGCTAGGCGAATTTATATGGACAGATTTCCAAATCATCCAACTCCAAATCCAAGAATGTTTAGAAATGTTTTTCAACGTTTTTTGGAGTCAGACTCATTTCAGAGAGGTCCAGATCCTGGAAGAGCTTTGAATGTTAGAACGCCTGAGTTGGAAGAAGCTATTCTACACGAAATTGAAGAATACCCAAATACTAGTATTATGAAGATTGCTGCAAATCTTAATGTGAATCATAAATTAGTTTGGTTGGTTCTGAAGTATCAACAGTTATATTCGTATTGCACACAAAGAATTCAAGCCTACAGTTTTGCCACTAGATTTGGCAAAAAATTGAACAAAACGTTGGTATATTGTTTATCTACGAAGCTAATTTTTCCCTAGACTAGACTAGAGATACTATAATGAACATCTACAAAAACACGTTTGGTTTGATGAAAACCCTCATGCCATAATGGAATCTGTATTTCAACATCAGTTTTCTTTGAATGTATGGGTGGGTATTATTGTTGAGCCTTACTTTTTACCAAGAACTTTAACCGGTGCTCCCTACAGACATTTTCTTGAAAACGTTTTCCCTGAACTACTTGACTATATGCGTTAAGAGAAATAATGTGGTTTATGCACGACGGGGTTACCCCACATTTTAGTTTGACTGCTCGTGAATTTCTAAATGAAAGATTCGGTAATAATGTGATTAGTTGAGGCACCTAAGAACCAGATCAATCTTGGCCATCCACATCACCCAATATGAATTGATTTTTTTATTTGGGGACATCTTAACACATTAGTTTACAAGGTTCATATTGAATCTGAGGAGCACTTAAGTCAACAAATTATAGCTGGTTATGATGTGATAAGAGCTACTCCTGGAATTTTTGCACGTGTTCGAGCTGCAATTTCAAGAGGATCTGAAGCATGTATTTTGACTGAAGGTGACATTTCCAAAATTTACTATAATAAATCATAGTAAATGAGTAGTAGTAGTAAATCAATGTAATGAGTATCGCAAAAATGCACTTAATCAAATAAATAAATTTTGTTGTTAATCTGTTTGGAATACACAAAAATTGTAAAGAAACAATGAATATAATGCAATGGCGCATAATGATGACGTAGTTTATTTGTAATATTATACAGGGTGTTTTTTTGCAAATGATGATCGACGACACCCACACCTTCGTCACTGGTAAGTTTATGAAGCTGGTAATTTTTTATTTCATACCTACTGTCATACTAAAAATGCACACCGAATTTGGTTAAATTATCTCAAGCGGTTTAGAAATTAAAAATTAAAAACTAATTTTTTTATTATTTTTGACACACTGTAGCTGGACAATGGCTGTCCTAAGATCGCACATTTATATAACAAAAAATCCTTATTAGGCCACAGAATACGCTCATTATTGACCTCGACTTAAGAAACACCCTGTATATTAAAATTAATTGTTATTAAGAAAATAGAATGATGGATCTTATCGATGAGAATGTTAATATTTAATATAATAAACCATTGTATTGTTACTACAAGAATTACTTATACATTTATTCAAATTCAGATAAAAAAATATCAATTGTTCGGTCTAAGACACTGGCTTAACATTTCTGCATGATACTTGATTAGNCCTAACTGGGTTGTCACTATGCCTGTAGGGGTAAAGATAATAATTAATTGTATTTAACATTTTAAATAAAATTTGCTTGTATCTAATATGTATCTACACAAGTTGTAAATTTGTGATATATGCAATTGATAGCATATAGGTACTCCAATTATGGGTAGATGATATTAAATAAACATGCTATCTAATATGCGAAAGACATCCCAGTAAGCTTTCACCACAAAAACATCCTATAATTTTATAAAAAAAAAATGGTAAATAATTTATTTTCTCCATGGGGTCGTCCATTAATCATGTGAGGTTTTTAGGCCACTTTTTTACACCCTCCCTCCCCCTGGTGATACGTGGTGAGGTTGTAAACTACGCAGCGACATACCTCTGGAAAACATTTTTGTATACAACTTTTTCTAATAAAATTTTTGGATATACAGGGTGTTTCAGTTTGATATGTCACAAACACGTGAGCATATTTTGGGAATAAAAATAAGAATAAAAGTCCGGTAAACTTTTGTTCTAACTTCCTTCGTTATGAAGATACAGGGGGTTGAATTTTTTCTATAAATTAAAATTTTCTTTCATAACTTTTAAACGGATTAAGATATTGTTATCAAATTTGGGGTACTGTGTAAGCCGAGGATATTGCATTTGCTGCCAAAATATGGCTCTTTAAAATTAAGCAGTGGCGTAGATACAGGGTGAGTCTGTCACTTTGGGCAAAATAAATATGTGACGCCACTGGTTAAATTTAAAAAAGTGATCATTTCATAATTTTACAATTCATTTCCAATAAAAATGGTCTCTTTCATTTTCTTCGTGTCTCTCATAGTTTAGTCACAAATTGAAATGTTTATGTGGAGCAAAATTGTGCTATTCGATTGTTAACTGCTATTGAACATATTAACTACAATAAGTAATATGATA
>NW_019416551.1:248464-250763 GCF_000390285.2 Anoplophora glabripennis | reverse complement strand
CTAGGAAATGATGCAATTTTATAGAACTCATGTTGCACATTAACTATTTCTTCTGGGTTTGGCATTTTTATGTATCTCTGATAAAGCCGAGCTATTGCAATTGATACTCGTACAATTATTCTGAACACTGTTGATGTCCATCACTGAAAAGTCTGCATTAGCAAACAAATGACCAGCACAAGCATAAAACCAATTGTTGGATAGGAGATACACTATTATTCCCAGAAATACAAAATCATGTTAAGAATAAAAGCTTTTTATAACTCCAAAATTCTGATTGCCAGTTGCATCGTGTTCATGCCGACGTGTTCGTAAAACTTACATATCACTTGGATATTCCAACTCCTCTTCAATTACTGTTAGCAGATGTAATGTGGTCTCTTTTGTCAACCTAAATCTGCGGAAAAAAGTCATATTGTCTAGATTATGAAATAGATCATTTCTAATATATCTAGGAAATCCAAAGTCTATAATTTCGTGAATATCAAATTCAAAGTTCTCAATGACGTCTTAACACCACTCACAGTCCACAGGAAAAGGAAGAAATGCCTATTTGAAAAAATTATAACTAGCAGCTAAGTACTGTCAATAGTGTCAATTTATATTTTCTCATTAATCAAAGTTTAAGCGGTCAAATTTGAGGGTTTAAATTAATCCTAGATTAATACATAGATTTGTAACGGTGCAAACAAAATGTTATATTTTAATCCAAGTTCAGACTTAATCCTGGATTAAACACTACGGTGCAAACGGGCATTAGGGTTTTTGAAGTTGCTGATCTCGAATTTGACATAAGAAATGCCATTTGATGGTTTACAGCTGTCATGACGATGTTATCAAAATGAAAACATGGTTTGTTTTTTTTTCAGAGATTATCTCCCAGGGGTTTTTAGGGTCGCAGGTTCCAAATTACATACTGGAAATGATTTTTGAATGTTGGCAGCTGCCATATCGATAATGTCATAACCGATTGAGTGGATATCGTGAAAATGATGGTTAGTGACTAAATGATTCACCAGTATTTCATTTTGGGTTGCAAAGTACACTGGACACGATTAAATCTAAATACTAGTCTAAATTTGGTCTTTCCTGAAACATTACTCGTTCTTCCCGTTACCCAAAAGTCATTTTCAGTGTCCAATTTGGACACCATTCCCCCATTCCCCAGAAATCACTCTCGAAGAAGCAATTTATTCTGTCATTTTGACAGCATCCATATGACAGTTATCAACATTCAAGAGACATCTCACACGAGGTCAAATTCAAATTCGGCAATGCCAAAAATTTGTTTATCAGTATTATTTTCTAAGATCTCGATTCGTTTCGTCAATATGATACTTTTTTGGTAATTGTCAACTGTTATTTTGTATTTCTCAAACTCTCGTCGATTTTTTTCAAACAGTTTTGTCAAATTCGTTTATAATATTATTACAACGGTTAATAGCCTCCTGAGCAATGCACTAACTTAGTTCGACTAACGTCCCTGCATAGGTAGGTAACCCGAAAAATGCAAACAATATGTTATTCATGTGTTAAATTGAAAATTAATGGTCAAAAATTGAAGGTGGGATCCTAACTGGGTTGCCACTATGCCTGTAGGTGTAAATATAATAATTAATTGTATTTAACATTTTAAATAAAATTTGCTTGTGTCTAATATTTATCTACACAAGTTGTAAATTTGTGATATATGCAATTGATAGCATATAGGTACTCCAATTATGGGTAGATGATATTTAATAAACATGCTATCTAATATGCGAAAGACATCCCAGTAAGCTTTCACCACAAAAACATCCTATAATTTTATAAAAAAAAAATGGTAAATAATTTATTTTCTCCATGGGGTCGTCCATTAATCATGTGAGGTTTTTAGGCCACTTTTTTACACCCTCCCTCCCCCTGGTGATACGTGGTGAGGTTGTAAACTACGCAGCGACATACCTCTGGAAAACATTTTTGTATACAACTTTTTCTAATAAAATTTTTGGATATACAGGGTGTTTCAGTTTGATATGTCACAAACACGTGAGCATATTTTGGGAATAAAAATAAGAATAAAAGTCCGGTAAACTTTTGTTCTAACTTCCTTCGTTATGAAGATACAGGGGGTTGAATTTTTTCTATAAATTAAAATTTTCTTTCATAACTTTTAAACGGATTAAGATATTGTTATCAAATTTGGGGTACTGTGTAAGCCGAGGATATTGCATTTGCTGCCAAAATATGGCTCTTTAAAATTAAGCAGTGGCGTAGATACAGGGTGAGTCTGTCACTTTGGGCAAAATAAATATGTGAC
>NW_019416551.1:138326-243982 GCF_000390285.2 Anoplophora glabripennis | reverse complement strand
GAGAGAAGTGTCAGCAAGGAAGCTTTTGGACTTTGTAAAAAGGACAAATCTACTTGCTGAATAGGACTAGTAGTGGGACGCATAATAGGCCTAATTAGGCCGCAGTGCTATGGGACTTTTAAAGGACCAACCACTAGATGAAGAAGAAGAAGATCTTCATAACGAAGGAAGTTAGAACAAAAGTTTACCGGACTTTTATTCTTATTTTTATTCCCAAAATATGCTCACGTGTTTGTGACATATCAAACTGAAACACCCTGTATATTCATATAAGATGGCTTTTGCTACATATTTTTAAATAGTTTTTCCTGTCAGACCAGTTAAGGCAAACGCCACTGTTTTGTATTGTTCTGTCGATGCAAAATGAATTAATTTCCTGATAGGGAATCCGTGATGTGTAGAAATTGTGTGTCATATGATGTGTATTTAGGCCTTTCAACCTGTGAGTTAGGCATTTGTTTGGGCATAACGTAATTTCGTTTGCTCCTTGAATAAAATCACAGAATGTATTCACTATTTTATTTCAAATCAACATTCGCGATAAATCTGTTAGGTTAAGCTCCTATGACCTCAACGGCTGGCATTGGATGAGGGAAGATTACGAATTCGGGTTCTACTACATCAACAGTTGGCATCGGGTGGGGCATGATTACGAACTCGGGCTCTTGCTCAACTTCTGGCATTGGGTGGGCTTCAATTTCTGGGGCGATTACAGTAAGTTGGTCGATCAAATCGGTCATATAAGCAAAGCAGATTTCGCACGGGTTAGACACGATGGCTTCTGGGACAGGCAATGGCATGGCTTCGATTTCGGGTTCAATGAAAGCTGGAAGAGTCTGAATCAGCGAGGGCTGTCCGTCAATGATAAGGGGCAAAGTGCTGATGCTTGGTAATTCTCTGGTATCTACAACGGCACATTGTATACCTGCAATTTGAAAAAAAAATGATACATAGAAATTAGATGGTAGGATTATTTTGGGATTATATTTTGCAGAGAATTGAAACATGTACGTTTACAAAGCACCCTTTGTAAAAGTGGACAAAAACAATAAATTAAACCACATCATGTGACATATCGTTCTAATCGGAAAAATGGGAAATTAAAAATGCAAACATCCAATATGCACCTATAAGAAAAAAAAGTTGAATGTTGTCTTTCTATTCTGATGGGCTCCACGGCTAATAAAAAAAAACTACATATTTAAATTATCTCCAACAAATGTCTTCCATTATAAAAATATAATCTACATATAATCAAAGTTTATAGTTTTTCGTCGATAACTACAAAACAGAAAAAGTTAAGTTAATTCGGCATTTCATTTGTCATCAGATTGCGCGATTTTATCCCATTTTAGCCATCCTTATATCTCTTAAGATAGCTGTAAATGTTCGTCATTTTAGTCCACGTTTTAATCCACGGAATGCAAAAAATGAATCCACAGTGAATTAAAAGTGACACCTTGCTCCCTGATATTAGGGACTAGACAGTACTTTTAAATCACGGAACGCAAAAACATTTAAATCTTACCTTGAGCTAACGCAAGCGCGAAGATCACTACAGCTAAAACCATCTTGAGATATTTCTGTCTAACCGGCTGAAAATCTTAGCGGATTCTGCACTATATATAGGTACCACATTTGTCTCATATCTTGTATTAAATCTTTAGTTTTATTACCCGAATTCATAGTAGGACCATAAAATGACAATCCCAGATTAAAAAAATACAAATTTCATTTTGACTCTGATAACAATAGTTATTAACTTATTCACTTATTAATGTATGAATGAAAGATCCAAGAATGAATCTTTATTTTCTTAATTGTATTTATTTTATTAAACAATACTGTAATTTACCATTATTATACAGGATGTTTCTTAAGTAGAGGTCAATCATCAAGGGGCGTATTCTGTGGCCTAAATAAGGGTTTTTTGTTATATAAATGTGGGGTCTTAGGACAGCCATTGTCCAACTAGAGCGTGTCAAAAATTTAAAAAAAAATCAATTTCTAATTTTTAATGTCTAAATCGCTTGAGATAATTTAACCAAATTTGGTGTGCATATTTAGTGCGATAGTAGGTATGAAACAAAAAATTACCAGTTTTAGAAACTTGCCAGTGGCGGAGGTGTGGGGTATCACCGATCATTATATGCCAAAAAAAATATATCACCCTATATAATATTGCAAATAAAATAGGTCTTAATATGCGCCATCTTTACTTTTTTGTTTCTTTACACTTTTTATATTCCAAACCGATTAACAACAAAATTGATTTCTTTGATCAAGTGCATTTTTATAGAGTTACTTAAATTACTTAAACATATCTTAGGGAAACCACGCAAAACAATGGTAATAATAAGAAGCCGTCATCTTGTTTAATATTGTGTCTGGCCAAATTAACCTTATTTTTCAAAAAGATTTAAGTTTTAATAATGGCTTATGCATATTCAAATGCTGAAATGGGCAGTATGGTTTACATTTATGGTCTTATAGATGGAAATGGTACTGAGGCTCGGCGAATTTATATGGAAAGATTTCCAAATCATCCAACTCCAAATCCAAGAATGTTCAGAAATGTTTTTCAATGTCTTTTGGAGTCAGACTCATTTCAAAAAGGTCCAGATCCTGGAAGAGCTTTGAATGTTATAACGCCTGAGTTGGAAGAAGCTATTCTACACGAAATTGAAGAATACTCAAATACTAGTATTATGAAGATTGCTGCAAATCTTAATGTGAATCATAAATTAGTTTGGTTGGTTCTGAAGTATCAACAGTATACTCGTATTGCACACAAAGAATTCAAGCCTACAGTTTTGCCACTAGATTTGGCAAAAAATTGAACAAAACGTTGGTATATTGTTTATCTACGAAGCTAATTTTTCCAGAGATACTATAATGAACATCTACAAAAACACGTTTGGTTTGATGAAAACCCTCATGCCATAATGGAATCTGTATTTCAACATCAGTTTTCTTTGAATGTATGGGTGGGTATTATTGTTGAGCCTTACTTTTTACCAAGAACTTTAACCGGTGCTCCCTACAGACATTTTCTTGAAAACGTTTTCCCTGAACTACTTGACTATATGCGTTAAGAGAAATAATGTGGTTTATGCACGACGGGGTTACCCCACATTTTAGTTTGACTGCTCGTGAATTTCTAAATGAAAGATTCGGTAATAATGTGATTAGTTGAGGCACCTAAGAACCAGATCAATCTTGGCCATCCACATCACCCAATATGAATTGATTTTTTTATTTGGGGACATCTTAAGACATTAGTTTACAAGGTTCATATTGAATCTGAGGAGCACTTAAGTCAACAAATTATAGCTGGTTATGATGTGATAAGAGCTACTCCTGGAATTTTTGCACGTGTTCGAGCTGCAATTTCAAGAGGATCTGAAGCATGTATTTTGACTGAAGGTGACATTTCCAAAATTTACTATAATAAATCATAGTAAATGAGTAGTAGTAGTAAATCAATGTAATGAGTATCGCAAAAATGCACTTAATCAAATAAATAAATTTTGTTGTTAATCTGTTTGGAATACACAAAAATTGTAAAGAAACAATGAATATAATGCAATGGCGCATAATGATGACGTAGTTTATTTGTAATATTATACAGGGTGTTTTTTTGCAAATGATGATCGACGACACCCACACCTTCGTCACTGGTAAGTTTATGAAGCTGGTAATTTTTTATTTCATACCTACTGTCATACTAAAAATGCACACCGAATTTGGTTAAATTATCTCAAGCGGTTTAGAAATTAAAAATTAAAAACTAATTTTTTTATTATTTTTGACACACTGTAGCTGGACAATGGCTGTCCTAAGATCGCACATTTATATAACAAAAAATCCTTATTAGGCCACAGAATACGCTCATTATTGACCTCGACTTAAGAAACACCCTGTATATTAAAATTAATTGTTATTAAGAAAATAGAATGATGGATCTTATCGACGAGAATGTTAATATTTAATATAATAAACCATTGTATTGTTACTACAAGAATTACTTATACATTTATTCAAATTCAGATAAAAAAATATCAGTTGGTTGGCCTAAGACACTGGTATAACATTTCTGCCTGATACTTGATTAGAAACAATTTTGCCATATACTTAATTTTACTTAATTGAAAAATCAAGTGCGCCTTGAGAATGAAAAAAAAAATATTTTATACTAGTAATTTCTTCGTATGTGCCAAAACATAGATGCCCAAAGAACATTTTAAACAATGTTTTTTTTTGCTTTTTTGTTGTTATTAAATATTTTGGCAGCAGTGGTATCCCAAACGTAATTTCACACGCTTATATCTCGGAAGTTAGTCCAAGTCTTAAAAACATGTAATTTTGTTTATTAATCTAAAAATACTAATCTCCAAATACTTGACTGCCGGTAACTGATACATTAGAAAATTAATACTCGTTTTTCCTCGAGAAGTATTTTAACAATATGCAACAAATACCTTGTTAAATTAAATAAAGTAATGTTTCAAAAAATAATAATCACTTGCATTTTCGCAAAACCTCTACTGACAAAAAACGTTTAGCAGAAAACAGATTAACACTTAAAATCGAATTTTTGAGGGGGTATCTTTGAACCTTGGCACCATTGCACCCGGATGAGCAATCAAATCAAACCTGTTGTGTAAGAAGGAACAAACATTGTGTTTTTGGGGATACTTTTTCAGATAGTGTTCACAAAATTACAAAAAAAAAAAAAACATTTAAACCACGAAAACGTACTTCCAAGTTGGAAAACACCGCAATAATTTCCTATCTTCAATCTTTATACCAAATTTTGAATACTTTATCGTTAATGTTTGTGCCTTAAATTAATGGCAACTGCGCATAAAATGTCTGTTAAGTTAAAGGATCCATGATGTACGCATCTATTTAGTCACTTGATGAATCAAAATAGCGGCTGAACCGAAAAATGGTGGTATCAGATTTTTACTATGATTTTACTCAAAAAAGGCGGGTTTCCCGGATAATCTCAAGTGACATAAAAGTCTTAGAATCAGTCAAAGAACACGTTGGGCACGTTCCCCAAAATTTGGCCATTTTGCAAATTTTGATCAAATTGATAAAGGGGAAAAAATTCCTGAACTTTTCTTTCAATCCTGAATACTTTTTGTCCACCAGAAGTATATAGCGTTCTCGACAAGACTCCCGGCAATAAAATAAGTCATTGCAACGTTTGTACTGGAGACTGATGTAATCTTCTGTCATAATTTTGAACGTTATTTATTATTTACAATAAATATGATAGAGAAGGGCCTAAAATTGCTAAATAAAAAAAATTGAAATCAGTTTCAAAGCTATAGGTATATTATGAAAATTTGAAATGACGTATATTTCTTTATTAGCACCCATTGAGGTAGACAATGATTGATTAATATTTTATTTGTCAATTGGGAGATAATATTTTATTATACATGGTGGTAAAAATTCTAAATTGCTTAGATTATGTTATTAATATACCATTAAATATACTTTTATTAGGCTTACGTAATCTGACAATAATATTATCGTTTACACAAATGCAAAGTTTGTTCCAGATTTTATCTATTTCTTGAATGTGGTAAAAGGTGTTGGTAAATTATTGGTTAAAATAATTTTTCCGTTATCGAAAAAAATATGTATACAGGGTGAGTAGGGAGAACCGCACCAAACATCAAGAATAGATTCTACACGTCAAAATAATAAGAGAAAATCCAAATGTTATACAATTTTCATTTGTTTTCAAGCTAAATATATTTCAATAAAAAAAAAATTATATTCTATTAAGCATAGCGTTCTTTGATTAAATGTTCAAAAACACCACCATTGACCTCTAAACTCTTTCTACTTCGAAAGGCGTCTGTAGCTCTCCTGATTGCTGTATGTTTTTTTATAAGTGTTGATGACAAGTCAAATTAATGCCTGCTGACTGTTCACTTTAACTTTGTACACTTCATTTTTGAACCAGCCCCATGAACAGTAATCTAGTGCCTGTGAATTCTGGAGATCTTGGAGGCCAACTAATAGGACCACCGCGGTTAATCCAACGCCCCCGAAACCTTTGGTTCAAATCTAGCTGGACTGGACGAGGAAAATGTGTAGGAGCTCCACCGTGCTGGTAGTACATTATCATGTTTATAGGAACGTCCTCTTCGTCGTCCTTCATTTTGAAAAAAAAATAATAAGTGGTCTCCTGTAAACCGATTCTCCAAAATAAAAGGGTAGGTAAATTAAAGAACTATCGATCATACCACACCACACGTTTACCGAAAACTTATGCTGAAAATTACTTTTGAGTGTTTCGTGAGGATTTTCGTCTGACCATAGATGAGAGTTCCAAATATTAGTTATGCAGTCGCGGGTGAATGTTGCTTCATCCATAGAAAGTATACGGTATGCGGTATGCAACAAGATGATTATTATTAATCCATCGACAAAACTCGATACGCTTATTATAATTTTCCGGTTGTAGGTGTTGTACACTCTGTACATGTTACGGATATAAGCCTTGCACGTAGGGAGTTTTTATTACTCTTTTTTTCTGCCCAATTGAGTAGCAACTCTTCGTGAGCTGACAGTTGCATCATCGTCTACTAGCCCAGAATATTTTCTACTTCTTCTAAACCTTGTCGATGAGCTCGTTCAGATGTTATACCTAGTACTGGGAAGCTTTCCGGTTTCACACAGTTTGTTGAAAACTGATAAATACATTTTTATCAGGACATCTGTTATGTGGAAACTGTTGACGATATTCTTCAACAGCAGCATTAACATTCCCATTACAAAAACCATGTAGGCCGATTCTCCACATATTATTTTGAATGTAATATGGTACCTACGTCGAAATTTTTCACCCATTTGATGTGTTGAAGACACTTAGTGTCCCCTAGTCTTTGGCATCATCAAGGCCTTTTGCTTAAATTATTGGCCCCGATATTGGTATGTGCTTGTTTTGAGCCTTACAAAATCAACTAAAGATGACTTGGTCCAAGGCATGTCCATTTTATTAAATTAATTTTTTTGCTCGGCGTTACCACATTGTTGATTTTTAACTTCATTATTCTTATATAAAAAGACGCTTCCCTTTTCCCTGTTATGCTCAAAATGTGTGTGATTATATTTACATTACCTAAGCATTCAAAATAAAACTAAAATTATAACCAGATTCCCTGAGTTAAAAAAAAATTGTGAACCCTACCTTTTCTATATCCTTTTATGAGGTTACTTTAATGTCCTTTAATAGGAAAAGTTGTAACATTGTTGTATGCTGCAAAATCCAGTAAATTGGAACCCGCGGTCTTCTGAGAGAAAGGTCTTTATTTGGAAACCCAAAAACAAGGAGATTTCCGTTTGTAAATTCAGAGAATTCAAAATTGGTCGTTATGTAGTGCTCGCTTGCCACAGGTGGTCACTAACTTATGTTTTACTGCATTACTCTCGGAATATCTTTGTTTCTTCTCCAAGAAATCTTGTGTTGAAATTGATAGTTTAGCGATTTGGTCAATATTCGGAAATCGAGTAGTATCCAGTGAAGATTTAAAACGATAGAAGAATCAATTTACAAGCACCTAACTGGTTCTTCAGGTTTTCGGGATCGCTAACTACGATTTATAGAACTCTAAATGTCGAACCCAATATGGCGGATGGAATAAAATACCTACCTTGAAATTTAGAAATGAAAAAAACGTTGTCGAATATTACACCAAACTTCTAGAAGAATATATTTATATAAATCATTTAATGTAATATTTTTAATAAAAAAATTATTGAAGCTTTCAAATTATGATCACTATAACATTTGTTGAGGTTGTTGAATTCCAAATGTAGCATTACACTTTCAAGAAGTCAGATCCAATATGGCGGTTGAAGTGATTGACACCATAATCCTAGGCATCAAATTTCTACGCGGAATAAATTCAAGTAGGTACCATATAATCTGAACTCATATCCCTGAGGATCGAATTTCCACGTGGCAAAATTCTAAGTAGAGTTTATACCCTTGAGATCGAATTTCTAAGCACAAAGAGCTCTAATACAGTCGACTCCTGAACCCCATATCTCTATGAAGTGAAATTTCCTACTAGAGCAAGCTAATCAGGTGACTTGTCGAAGGGAAAAGATATTAGAAACTATTGAAAATGGATTTTGAAGAAGACGAGTAGTAACTTCAGAAGCTTCCGTGACTCTCAGGATGGAGAGGGATATTCCAATATCCGCCATGAGGGTCACGGAAGCAGAGGACCGGCTTAGGTTAGGAAGGAAGTATGTCACCTCCTTCCCCTCGAGAAAGCAGTGGAAGCAGGAAGGTGATATGTTTCCCCGAGATTCCTAGTATGCTATACTGATGGATCTCGGGTAGGAGACGAATTTTCAGGAGCAGGAATTTATCTAGAAGGAAAGTTATGTATGCCACAGTCTTTCAGGCTGAGGTTTTCGCTTGATGGTGGCAAGCAAGGAGGAGGTAAGGAACTGTGTAGAGGAGAAGATTTTTATCTGCTCTAACAGTCAGACCGCGCTCAGAGCGGTTAGCTCCCAGAGGACAAGGTCTGCCCTTGTTCAGGAATGTGGAGACGCTCTGGAGTCATTGGCCAGACGAAGAGAGGTAGAGTTGGTTTGGGTTCCGGGCCATAAGGGTATTCCTGTTAACGAGAGGGCTGTTCAACTGACTCGTCTTGGATCTAGGGGATCTGGCCTGGGACCTGAACCAATCCTCGGAATCACACGAGGTAGTATTAATGGGGCCCTTAATAAATGGGCCTATCAAACTTTCGGTCAAACTGGAGCAGGATCAGAGGATGTAGGCATGCACTTAGTTTTATATATCTATGGACCTAGCAAACCTAATCCAAATGGTGGGGGTTCTGACAGGTCATTGCAGACTTAGGAGGCATTTTTAAGTTTAATAGGAATTTTGGAGGGCTCTTAATGCCAGAAATGTGGAGTAGGGGCGGACACCCCTGTCCACCTTCTAGGCCACTGTGCAGCCTTTGGGAGGTTAAGAAATAAAGTCTTTGGTGCTGCAAGGGGTTGAGCTGAGGGACCTTCCATGAACCAAAATCCTGGCGTTCATTAGGGCGTCCGGTAGGTTCGAGGAGGGTCAGAGGCAAAGAGTGGACAGGTGATAGGACGGTGGGGCAGGCAAAGAGGACCCACGTGTGGCCTACTTGCCAGGCTAAGGCCGCCCCTTTCACTACTACTACTACTACTACTACTACTACTACTACTACTACTAACTTCAGATGCCATCGCATAATATCGCATTTATTCAAATACCTTTAGAAACTGGAGCTAATGAGTCAACGGTAAAGAATTAATACATCGATCAGGAGTTGAGTTACTGGAAGACATTGTGGTCAAAAATCTTAAAGTACTCAAATTTAAATTTTAAAGATTTTAAACAATATTTCAGAAACTACATTTAATATGCAATACAAATTTTTGAACGCATTTGGGACTATAGAACAAAAATAACATCATGTACTTACATTTCATTGCACGTACCAGTCTCGTGTGGAGGAATATCTCATTCTTCTGTTTTGGAAATATTTTCCACGTGGTTGAATATTTTAAAGATGTGGACTGAATTTTTGAATTGTTCGTTTTTGCATAAAAGTTCCGTCTTACAAATTTCTCCCACTGCTAGATGTTGCAGAACTGATATATTTCCCATTGGAAACTTGAAGGGAAATGAAATTTGTTAAAAATAAATTTTTATTAGTTTTATTAAGTTGCCACAATCATTCAAACCGTGTTTGGAGTTACAACATATGGGTAGGCTACAATGCCTTAAAATAGTTAATAACTTTGATAAAAGTCGCGCAGTAGTATAGAAAAGTAAATATTTTCCTATAAAAAGGTTGCAAAATGATAAAGGTGGAAAAAATATTTTTTTAGAGATAAAACTACGCATATCTTAATACTATCGATTGGAATAATTTCATGGAGGATTTGTTTTCTCTCGTACACAGGGGTGGAAATTCAAGTGATAATTAAACTAAATAAATAATCTTATTGCTAAAATCTGTTAATTTCTAGATAATATGCATTTTTTTAGAAAATATATATTTCCTAATTTTTTTGCTCTATTATAAATCTATTAAAAAAATTCTTTACAAAACATTCTGTCAAACGAATTCAAACTGTGTTATTTGATATCGAAAATCTAAATATGTAAGAGATATCTAACCTTACAGACAAATTTCCTTAATATAGCAGGAAGCAACTACTGTATGGATTACATGCTACATGCCCCAACTACACTTTGCAAAAAAATTAAAGGAGCAGAAAATTTTTAATTTTTTTTAGTGATTTTTGAACAGCTGTAACTTTGTGAATAATGGCCGTATCGAGAAAAAAAGACACATCTTGAAGTTTGAAGATTCGGGTTCTGAGATCATGAGATGGAAATTTTCTTTGAGCATCACTCGGTGCAATCAAAAGAAATAATGCAAGGCAAGAATTTTACAATTTGTTTTTTTTTTAAATTGCACATGCTCAGAATTTTTTTTGGATTAATCAATACCAAGGTCATTTAAGTAATTCATCTGCTTCAATTTTTTTTTTTTCATTTTTTATACGTTTATTTTTCATTGAAATATCGGCTATTGAGTGAAAAGTAACTTTTTTTTCTTATCGATATCTCATGAACTAATGATCGTACAGCGAACAGAATGTGGGTTTTAGAAACCTGAATCAATCCTCTTCAAGGGCTTTTTGGTATCTTTGTGATTTTTTTTATACTCAGCACTGAAAAAGTGCAAAAAATTACTTTCTCTGCTGTTTTGAAAAATCAACAACTGCTTTGCAAATATTGCGAAAAGTACCAATGTTTTTAGTTTTTTTTTAGCTCAATACATGCCCATGAGGCTTGTACATTTTGAAATCGATCGGTCGAATCGTTTTCCTTTCCTGGATCCTCAAAGTTTTATAAAAAATTAAAGGAGCAAGTTTATTACTTCTCCATTAATGATTAAGATGAAATAAATTTTTTTCATTATTTCTCTCACAATTTGCGTTAAATACTCATCAAATATCGAAAATAATAAAAAAATCTAATCAAAATTATGAAAAGAAAAATTGAAAATATTGCTCAGAAAAATTTTTCATCTCAAGATTTCAAAACTAGAATCTTCAAGCTTCAAGATGCTTCTCGATACGGCATTATTGTCGCGTTACAGCCTTTCAAAATTCACTAAAAAAAATGTGGAAATTTTTCTGCTCCCTTAATTTTTTTGCTGAGTTTAGAATTAAATTACTGCAGGAATATCTGGTCAATATCTGGTAACAAGCTGGTAGTTCATTTTCTGTACTTCATTTTTAATGAAACACAAGTATATTTGGTTTTCAACAGTAACTGGGAACCGCACTGGACTGTTTCTGGTTTTAAGCTGAACTTAAAGCTCTAAATAACAGGAACTTCTTTGATTAAAAATATCAATATATTTCTTTAGATTTTATTTGGTAATAGCTGCGCTACAGTTTCATTGGTCGATTATTAAGGGAAGTGGTATGAACTCTGGCTGAACAGGAAGAGGTACGATAGGAATAAATTCTGGAAGTGGTCGACTTCCAACTTCAGGCATTGGATGTGGTTGAATTTCTGGGACTGTTGCAAGTTGGTCGATAAGAGCAGTCATGTAACTGAAGCAAGCATCACATGGGTTTCTTAAAGGCGCTGGTGCAAGTTCTGGTAGAGCAACTTCTGGCACTGGAACGGGTAGAGGAAGAGGTCTAAATACTGGAACTTCGATAAGTTCTGGAAGTATTTGTACGTTGTCGTGAATGGCTTGAGGGTAGTTAGAGATACTAGGCAAATCTCCGGTCTGCACAACTGCGGAATGTAGACCTGTAATATAAATGAAAACATAAGTTTAATCTCAACATTTTAAGTAAAATAGTGACACTATTTAGAAGTTAAAGAGGCGCTACAACAATGATGTTCAAACTCAGAAAAGTTGCATGGAAATATAATGATGAAAGAAAATGACTAGAAACTGTTGAGAAAAAAGTCAATTCTTTTCAGGAACTTGAATTTTTGTTGAATACAAATATTGAATGAAAAATTAATAATAAATACCAGTAATAGGTAATAATAATGACATAAATATTTCTTACATTTATTTAAGCACAAATTGAAAATGATGCATATTTTTTATTTATGTGTCCCTGTTTCAGTGGACCTTTGATAGATCATTTTGGCGCAAAGTTTAATTCTGATTCATTTTAAAATAAGTATAATATATTTTTATAATAGTATATTTTTTACCTGGAGCTAGCACTAGAGCTACAACAATTATTACTGATGCGGATGCCATTTTCGAAGCCTGTGTTGTTACCAAAACTTGATGACATTAACTGACGAATTTTTGCTTTATATATACACTTATTACAAAGGACGGTATATAAAAAATTAAATAGATTCGTCTGGTGCGATGAATGGAAGATAACAAAATCAAATAATCCTTTTTCAAATAGGAAATGTGTCATATAACTTTAATCCGTGGTAGCTTAAAGTTCTAAGTACATTATTCTAATAAATTGTATTAATTTTTCCATGTATTCAAGCTTCTAATTACCTATAAGAAGACAAATACCTTGTTCTTTTCCTTTACCACAGAATAATTCTTTTTATTTTAAAGATATAGATATCTCTATAAATCAAATTTACTACATTTCGATAAAGTTTCAGTTACTCAGTTAATTTAATCAATTAACAAACGATATTACACCATTTGCTGCAAGAATTGCAGAATTCTCTATTTTTATTTATTATTTATTTTAACACATTATTAGGAGATAAAAGTGGAATACGTTTAGATATACGCATAAAAATGTTATATATATTAAAAATTTTCTCATTGTCAGTGAATATGTTATTTAAGTTTTTAGTAATTAAATTCTAGTTGTACTCTACATAATATATTAAAATTAAATAAAATAGAGATCTAACTAATGTGACTAAATGAAATTCTTGTGAGTGAAAATGATTTTCTTTAATTTTCTGTACGTTATTATCTAGGACATGCTATAGAACCTTTTATATAAAAATAATATAAAAGCTTTTTCCCGATCTGTAATATATATTTTTCTTTTTTAATTTATATTTTGGTATTTTTCAACCTGTGAAAAAATTTTGAAATTAGTGAAATTATATATATTATATTATTATTATAGATACCTAAAAAATAAAATAATAAATAAAACTATTCTACAAATAAATAACTTCAGACAAATCTGTAATCTTAAAATATATTTTTTGCGCCCTTCATCCCCACACAAAAATTCTATGTTCCTAAAAATATGAGAATTTAAAAAAGTATTCCGTCAAAAAAGATGTGATTTTTATGTCCATTAATGCAGAGATATTCGCGCAGTCTACATGTAAAAATTTCATTACGTACGAGTTATAAAAAAATATCATTAATGTAATGTGAATACTCATCTTTCACCATAGAATGCGAAACGAATATTACTATATTGTTGACATGTACCATATAACGCATTCAACTATCTACCAAAATTCTCCCTCAACTTCAAGCACGGCAACTGTCCAGAACTTTTATTATCACGACGGATGAAAGTGTTAGTAACCAATATTACTGTATAAAATTATAGTGTTGGATTTTCAAATGTAATTGAAAAATCATGCTAATGTGAAGACTTTCAGTTCATTATAGATGAGCGAGGCAAAAATTGTTTTGTAAGGCAAGCCAACTAATAGATATTAGAATTAAGTAGTTTTCAAATAACATTGACTCTGATGCAACAAGATCAAATGGAGTCCTAATAAAGCGACCAAAAAAAACCTGGAGTTCTCAGTGTGAGGTGGGATCGAAATTGTGATTTTGTATTTTAAATGTCAAATTCATTTGAGAAATATACAGGATGTGCTATTTAAAACACATTCTTCCGTAGCCCTGATAATAATAATACAAAAGAATGTTTCAAATAAAACTTGCACCAAATCAATATTCTCAATTTCTAAAATTACCTATTTGCTTGAACGAATCGCATATGGTTATCACATTTAGGTTTGAAGATGATTTGATGCATCAAATAACACCGAAACGTTACGCTTTAGCTCCAGTTTATCAAACGGAGCCTTAAATTCAACAAGAATTTGATTTGACGCAACTTTTATTTGAAATATTTTTTTGTATTATTTATATTACCAGAGCTATGGAAGAATACGTCTTAAATGAAACACCTTTTATGTGCCTGGAAACAAAACTTGTGAAAAATTGTATTTAATATAAAATAAATGATATATGTACCTCCAATAAATTCAAATTTAACTTCTGCCAATCCCGGTAAAATGAAATATTTTTTGTTCTACTTTTTCTTATATTAATTTATTGTTTTTAGAACATTTACGTTTATAAAAATATTGTTAAGCATAGCACAAAATTTAAATTATCGAATTTGTGTGATTTACTTATTTCGTTTGTTTCTTTGTTTTAATTATGTATCCAATAAAAGGTGTAGCTAACACCGACATGAGTTCAGAATTGGCTACTTTTGTCAAAATAAACAGAAATGTCTTTTTCGTAAAAAGATTATTAAGAATTCTTAAATAGCCTTTCCATGACACGATTGAATAGTATTTCTCAAATAAATTAATTTGCCAGTTAGCAAGTTGAGGTTTGGGATTCACCATAGTTGTGGTCGAGTCACAGCAGAATATGAGCTTAATTTGTGAGAGAAATACTCATCGAATCTCGCGTCATGAGATGGCACCTTTATCGCCAGCACTTGAAACAGTTTTTGATCAATTAATTAAAAACTGTTGAAAATACGGGCTTCAACATAGGTACGGTGGTGCAAATCTAACATCAACAGTCATTTTAATTATACAAAACTGACCTTTGGAAATTAGGAGAGACCTAAGAGATGTTTTCTGTTCAAGGATAATTGTTTGCTTTGCAAAGACTCTCAATACATCTTTGATGACGAAGAAAGAATTTCAAAATTTCGTGACTTCGAGGTTTTTTTAGGACGTGTATTGATTTTTTAATCCTAGAATACTAATAGGTCGTAAAATTGGCGACGGCCAACAAATTACGCTCGAATTTGTTTTCTCCCAGAATGGTCTCACAATCAGTCGTGCCGTTCTTAGTAGTTTTTTAATTTTATAGTCGAAGTTAGAATTAACAGTTATTCCAGACTACACCATGTAATTTATTTTGGCCATAAATCGTAAAATTTACGACCGTTTAGTGTTAGATTCATATATTTCAGACAGGTTGTAGATTTTCTTGTTGTGATATATGTATCTCTTTTATAAAAAAAAAAAACAGAAAAATGTTGAACAAACCGTTGACAGACAAAGACACCTGTATGAAGAAAAATAAAAAATTATGAATGGAGATTAGAGAGATGATGATGAAGAACCATACCAAAATAGTGGAAGTGATTGGGAAGAGGACAATTTAGAAGTGCAAGGGTCACAAGTGGTCTGCGAAACTACCAACTACCTCAAAAAGAACGGCTTCTCGAAATATCGTACATTTTGTCGCAGGGAGCAAGGGAAATGCCCGTGACATTGTAGAACTAAAACATCATTTCACACATATTTTTGGATGCTATTCTGAATATAATCCTCAAATACACAAACGAGGAATTAGTCAGGCAATGTAATAACTATGCTAAAGAATCAGCTACGAATAACTAGCATTTTTGCAGTTTTGATATTTTCAACTGTCAAGAAAGACAACCATCTAAATTGTAAAGAAATGTTTAATCTTACCATCTCTTGCGTCTTTTATCGAGCTTATATGAATTGCGAACGATTTGCGTTTTTGCTAAATTCGATCATGTTTGAGGATAAGAGGACCAAGAAAGTAAGGGAACAAACTGACCCTTTTGCCCCATTTACAGAAATTACGGAACTGGCAGAAATTACACACCATCAGCTTACCTTACAATAGATTAACAGCTTTTAGAGGAAGGTGCCCATTTTGGATGTACATCCCGAACCAAGCCATCACAATACGACATAAAAATTGTCGTGCTATGTGACTCCTCGTTTAAAAATATATGTACGTCCATACTTGAGGGAGAAAACCAACACATTAGATCTGATATTAATAAATTATTATATCAAGGACTTGACAAAGTTGTTTCATGGTAATAACCGAAATATTACCATGGATAACTGATTTACGTCATGTCCTCTGTCCGAAAAAAAGTTATGTGAACCATATAAACTATTTTGGGCATATTGAGAAAAAAACAAGAAGGAAATTCCGTCAGAGTTACTACAAACTAAAAATAGAAAGCGCGAAATTTCGATTTTGATAAGAATGGATGGTGTTTTATATGCCCAAACCTAACAAAGTTGTAGGTAGTATTACTTTCTACTCCCCACGACATAGTTATCATTTACAATGAAACCAAGTCGGGTGTAGTAGACACATTCGAATAACTGTGTTCCAACATGAGATATCTGTGGAATTCTAAATATACAACAAACCGAGGAAAGCCATCAACCCTTTCAATGAAAACGAACAATTTGTTTTTATTGTCCTAATCGTCTTCGATCAATGACAACATTGATAAGTTATAGAAATTGTTCAAAACGGTTTTCTCTCAGGCATAAATTTATTGTTCGTCGAAAATTGAGGTCTACTCTATCCAATAACTGCTGATTATTTCTAATGAATGTGCATTTATTTATCTGTAACGCGATTCCACAATTCCGCTCGAGACGCAACTGGCGAGGAATACACAAATTCTTTTAACATTCTCCAAAGAAAGAACTTACATTTGTTGAGGTCTGGTGATCGTGAAGGTCAAATTTGTAGGCAATTATTTCCTCTTTCAATGCATTTATTTGGATACTGGTGGTGTAAAAAGTCTCTAACAATGTTACTAAACGGAGGGGGTGCTCCATCATGCATAAATCAATGTTCCAGTCTGAGTCGTAGTGGCACCTCGTAAAGTTGATCCGGGAGAGTGTTTTGGAGAAATTCTAAATAAGTTTCGCCATTTAGTCGATTCGATAAATTAACTGGACCAATTAAATACCGATCAATAACACCGATCCAAACATTTATTTTAAACTCGCGTTGGAAATATCGATGTCACTGAATGAGGGTTTACATCGAAGTTTAACTTATCAGTGCAAATTGTATGTTACTTCTGTTGTTTAAGTTGTTTGTTTTTTTTTTAATAAATTATCTTATTCCAAATTTTTTTCCTTATCAAGTTTGACGCCAACTTTTGAATTTTTTATGATTTTAAATAACACAGCTACAATACATATTATTAATTATTCGTGTTTTTGTTGAAAACGACGAAAGTTTTTTTGGAAATGGTGCATCATCCCTTATCAACTCTTTAAAATGCTTCACTTGAACTCTACTTATTGTCTTGGTCACACTGTATACCAAATTTGGTTTTTCTAAGTTCAAATATCACTGAGATATTGATTTTTTCGAAATTTGAAACCCCACTTTCAAGGCCTATAACTTCTCAGGGGTACTGGTTAGTATAAATGTAAGTTGCGTTAAATCACCATATTTTGAGTTCCCCTACATACCCCTGTCGGTTCTTATGCGAAATACCGTGTATAATAAATATTGTTCGTTATTAAAAAAAATTACTTGTTTGTTAAATGGGTTTTGCTTATTAGCAAAATGCCTTAGATTATGAGTAACAAATATACAAATCTTTTGAATTTATTTGAATTAGTTCATACCTTTTGAATAGATTAAAAGTAAAGTAACAGAATACATAGTTTTTTAAAAGGAAATATACGGGTGTTAATTAAATACATTAACAAACTTATGGGGGTGTCTATTTGAGTGGCTTCAAACTGAAATAGTTATATGAACAAGGGTCCGCAAATCGTTAGTTTTCGAGATACAACGTGTTGAAATTAGAAAAATGCTTTTTCTAAAATATCTCTGAAGACGTTTGATATAGGATGCGAAAATTTAGAGTAATGTTTTATCTAATTAAAGGCAAAAACCCACTGAATTCGAATATACAGGGTGTTTCCTTTCGAGTGAATCAAACATTAACCACAAATAGAATTCAATAAATAATTCAGAATTTCCTTATAAAGCAAGGGTCTCATCATTTTTACTGTTCAGGGCCGTATTGGTTGGGTCATATAATTTATGAAATCTTTGTTATGCTTATAACAAATCATATTTGGTGTGGTGTTAACATTTACACATGTGCGTAATTTACTGTACAATTTACAAATTTTTGTAGGTCAGTGGCGTAGGAATGGGTAGTAAATGGGGATTTCTTTACCCCAACTTCTACGCCAATGACCTAATAATCATTTGGGATTCATTTTTAGATTCCGAGGACAATTTTACATAAAAAGGTATACTTGTTGAAAATTGGTATAGGGTATCGTTTTACCGAAAATCTCAGTTGATTGGTAAGAAAATCTTAAATAATCATCATTTTTTTTACAAACACTAACTAATATTTCAAATCTTAAGAATAAAATGACAGTTTCTGATGACAGATAAGCCTATTATTGCTTAGTTATTTATCCATGGCAATCATTGTGTACGGATGCTATATTGGACGCACAGCGCATATTTAAAATTAATATGTAGGTGTAATTTTTTAAAGGAATTATATCTGTTTGAAACAAACGGACCGTTGAATGAGCAAGGATACCTATAATTGTTTCAGAATAACACAAATGAAATTTTGGAGAAAGTGCCATTGAACATGCTGTCCATCGCACTGCAGCCCAAAAAAAAAATGAGCTCTGAGAAGGAATTCACCAGATTACGAATGCAATAAATAATACACAAGGGATTATATTTAAAATTTGCTAGTCGTTTTGCCAATGTTGAGACATTATTTAATATTATTTTGATTTCTAAGGTAATACGTGACATTATAATAATATTAATTTAAAATTTATTTCTTATTAAGAAACTAAATTTCTTATCAGAAGAACTGTGTCCCATTAAACTGAGATTTTTGGTAAAACGATACAATTTTTCCTTTTTATGTAGAATTGTCCACGGAATCTAAAAATGAATCCCAAATGATTATTAGGTCATTGGCGTAGAAGTTGGGGTTCCTACGCTACTGACCTACAAAAATTTGTATATTTTACAGTAAATTATGCACATATTATGTAAATGTTAACACCACAGCAAATTTGAATCAATTCGTAAAATGCATAGCAAAGATTTCATAAATAATATGATTTTAAAAACCGACCAATACGGCACTGTACAGTGAAAACGGTGAGACTTAGACCCTTTTATAAGGCAATTCTGAATTATTTATTGAGTTCTATTTGTGGTTAAAGTTTGATTCACTTGAACTGAAACACACGTGTACCAGTGGGTGGCGGAGATACTAGGAGTTATTTTGAAACGAAGGAAGCTTGTAAACATAGCTCATTTTCGATCATGGTTTATCCTTTCAGAGATTCCAATGCAGAAGATAGGCCCCATACTTATTTATACATTCCTTCTATGCGTATAGGCATTTGTTTTAAATAAAATATTTTGTGCGGATATGGTATAATACAACCAAAAATATTTTTAAATAGTTCCAACATATTTATTACATTTTCTTTCGGAATAAGTAAAAGACAGTCTATTTGGAATTAGTGTTAAACGTCAATTGTTGGCCAGGGTTGAGGTACAATTTCTTCAGCATCATCAGAGAAAGCTGCTACATCAATTGTTGGCCAGGGTTGAGGTACAATTTCTTCAACATCATCGGAGAAAGCTGCTACATCAATTGTTGGCCATGGTTGAGGTACAATTTCTTCACCGTCATCAGAGAAAGCTACCACTTCAATTTCTGGCATAGGATGCGGTATAACCTCATCGGCACTAATTCTTTGAAGGCCTGTAAGAAAACGGTGGATATTGAATGAAGTATTTTGCTAATGCAAGGAGCATATTTCAATGTACTACTACCAATTATTTTCTTATTGTGGTTAACGATAATTGTTCTTAGGAGTTAATTTGGAAAGCACTTTCAAAATTATCTGTGTTGTGAAAAACGTATAGAACAAACAAAACAAACTTCTTCAGTAAAGATTTTTTGTTTTTCAAATGGAATTAAATCAAGATTTGTATCACTGTAATTTGAAAACTCACCTGGTGCCAGCACTAGAGCCACAAGGAAAATTGCAAAGGCCATTTTGTCTACTGTTACCAGAAAACTTGTTGGATTAATGTCCAACGATCCTTCTTTTATATAAAATTTTTATCAAGTGGCAGTTACGGGTTTATGGTAGCTGTTTAGGTGTGGGATTAATGAAAGGTGATACTAACACATTTTTAATGATTTTCATAATCTGTTAAGCAAAATCGGATTATTACAGAAATTAATGGCTATAAAAGTTAAGCTAAATTGTAATGATATTGGTTTAATTAGTCTACTTGTATAAGCACAGTGCAGAAGTCTTTATAATAATATGACGTAATTAGATTCAACTGCCAACTAAAGACAAATATATTTGTATGTGGCCCACTCTTCGTAACTATACGGAGTGATTTAAAAAAAAAACAGAAATAATATGGCATCTATATAACGAGATTTTTTGTGCACAAATGTTTTAACTTATCAATTAAGCGAATTAAAAAACAAACTGCTTTCAAATTATGTTATGCTTTATTGTTGAATGTGATCCATGTCAACTTTTATTTCATAGAGGCTAACCAAAATGAAGTAAAAATTTAATTTTGACAAATATATAATTTGAAGAAATTATAGTGGTTGCCTTAAAGTAATATTGTAGGCCAAAATTAGATATTTTGAATCCCCTCTCTAGTTATATGCAACATTGAAATAATATTAGAAAATTATGGATGTAATATATCCTACAAAGCTTATGTCATATCATTAAATGTCATTGCTTCCCACAAGATTATTAGTTGATTATAAAATTAATTTAACTTGCTAGAATTTTTATTTCCAGCAAGGGATAATTCTGTACTTCAGAGTTATTGGAAATGTCTCTATATGGAATTCGGAACAACGATTTTGTCAATTTTTGTCTTGATTTGTCTTTCTGACGCTATGCTACACTGCGACACATGCTTTTTTCTTTTTTATTGGTATGGTTATGACAAAACAATTAAAAAAGTATTTGTCCGACAAAAATCATACCGCGTTCCCAATTGTCCACCAGCCCAAAAATGTCGTATCCTTATACAGGCAAGTTCCATTTTGCGTAAATTTCTCAAGTAATTTGTGAAACATACAGTGGTCAACTTGTCTGACAAAAATCATGCAGCATACGATTAGTCCGACGCCCTAAAAATGTCAAAATGATGAGATTATATTTCCTCATATACATGCATGTCGGACAAAAGTAAAACAGGATGGAATAATGTATTTTAGAAGGAAAAGTAGTAGAGCCCGACAAAGAAAACAAAAAAAAATTGTTAAAAAATTGTATCTTCTTTTTATACTTTTCTATTTAGATGAACAGTACGTAACGTAATATTTCTACACACACTTACTTGATTTAAAATCCTTCCTATATACATTCACAAAGTAACATAATAATATAATTTCCATCGCAAAATCTGGAAAATTAGGAAAACTTTTTTAAAAACAACTAACATAGCAACTTTTTTTAAATAAATCCAGAATATTATTTTTTATGGAAAAAATATTAGTTTTATGTGAAAAGGGTTAACTGTTTTAATTTTTTTTTAATATATTTTTGTTGAATGTGCGTTTATAATAAAAAAAATTTGAACGTTAGGGAAATAATATATTTTATCTGATCAATAAAAATATTTTACTATGGGTAAGTATGATAATTTATATTATTCTAATCTTTGAATCAACCAAAAATAATAGCAATAACAGCAATCCTACATTTTGATAATTCGTTAATCTCGTAATATTAAATAACTGACAACGTTTTTTGAAATAATTTACTAAAAAAAAATGTAATTTAGTTTTTTGTTATAGCCATTTCTTCTTCTTCTTCTTTTAAATAATTATTTTATCAATACTTTTATTTTTCATCAATAGCCTATTCATTTAAGAAATACGTTTATTTAAGATCAAGTAATCATATTTTATTTATATAAAGACATTGTGCTTTTACATTTATAAAAAAATAGACCTAAATTAGCTGTACTGTTTAACATTTTTATCATGTACTAAGCCCCCTGTACGAAAAACTACGATATCGATGATATTTTCATATCATGTCTGGAGTAATAGGAAAATTCGCATTTAATAAAATTTCGATTATTAAGTTAAAGTTTGAAACTTTATTTTTATTATATTTTATAATTTTTTTCAGTTATTTAATTTATTTTAAAAAAAGTTCGATTAAAGCATTTTTAATGCTTTTTACTAATTTGCGGTGTTGTTTTTGTCGGATGCATATTTTTTTGTAATAAATACTTTATTTCAAAATAAAAAAAAATAAAAAACTAAGACTTGTATGAGGAAACATAATTAGTCCAGGCGGTATCAGTTTTAAAAAGGGTATACCTGCGTAAAACGCATACGATCGGAGATTTTTGCTTTAACGGCTTCTAAATAACATCAGAAATGATAATTTTTCTATGCAAATAAAAAAAATGTGGACTCAATTGTTATTACAAAAAAGTATAAAAACATAGCAAAAAAATTCATTTTTTTCTTGAATTTCTCGTCGACAACTTAGCAACTATTCATTTTAGACAAAAATAGAAGAGGAAAAAAGTTTTGTAATTAAATTTTGATCACGATAGAGTTAGTTGCAATTCGAAAAAATAATTATTGTTATTGCAAAAATCGGAAAAATCATTTAAAAAATTGCAAAAAATGCAATTAAACTTCCCAATTAAACTTCTTAGTGCATAGAATCATCATACCAAATTTCATCCAATTCGATTCGATAGTTTTTACATAATACCTAATTGTTTAATTTTTTTTTAATTAAAAAATTTTCAAAATCAGTTTCTAAAAATCTAAAGCCTTTAAATATTTCATTTCACCACAAAAAGAAGAGCTCTCAAGCTTTAAAATGATTTTTGAAAAATTCAAATCGGACGATTAGGTGAGCCGTGGTGATTGTTTAAACATTTTCGCAATTTTCACGCTTATAAACAATTGCAATAATTTAATGTTTTTTTTTCAATTTTTTGTTTATTTTAAAAATGTTTTGAAAGTACTCGGAAAGACGAGTATTTAAAAAAAAACCTGATGATCCGACCATTATTTTCGGAGTTATAGCCCGTTAAAGTTAACCCTTATTTACAGCAAAACTATAAGGGTATACGGGCTGTTTTTTGAACTAATGGGTTTGTCATACTTTCCAGATATAAATTTTCAAATTTGCAATCACGGGCGTCCCATTTAAAATGTCACTCAAAGATATTCAAGACCGCGTGAAATTTTGACATTTTTGACGCTCCGGATTACTCGTACGCGGAATGATTTTTGCCGGACAAGTTGACCAGAGTTTGTTTCACAAATTACTTGAGCAATATACGCAAAACGAAACTTGCATGCATGTATAAGGATACATAATATCGCCATTTTGACATTTTGGGGATGGTGGATAAATGAGAAGGGGGTATGATTTCTGTTGGACAAATACTTTTTTAATTGTCTTATCATAAAAACTGACTATTCCGATAAAAAAGAAAATTGCATCTATCGTATTGTAGCATACCGTCAGGACGACAATTCCCGGAAACGCTCGTACGAAAACGCGGCGGTGCGGCGCCGAAAATTTTCGAAGAGGAAAAGTTTGTCGGAGTCGTTATAAAGGAGACACTCGCAAAGTTTGTCACTTGCAAGTATCACTAAAACGCAATGAGTGATGTATTGAGGACTATAAGTCGCGTGTTTAAGATAAATACGAGGTCTGTTCAGAAAATAATGCAACTGTTTGAATTACGCGCTAATGGAGATATCTAGTGATATGTGGTTTGCAGCATTGCGTTGCGCATAACCTCCTCTGTAACCACATGTTCTCGAATTGTTGATATCTCATTAAATTTTCGTGATATCGTTATTTGAATGCAACGAGTTCAACTGTTAGTGACAATTTTTGAAATGTGTGATTTCCTGGAACAACGATGCAACGTAAAGTTTTGCGTGAAACTTGGGAAAACTTTCACGGAAACGTTTCAACTTTTGAAACAAGCTTACGGAGATGATGTTCTAGGTCGTATGAAAGTCACGAATGGTTTTCACGATTTAAAAGTGGTCGTCAGTTAATTGAAAATGATCTTCCACCAGGAAGACCTTCGACCTTACTGATGACTCCCACGTTCAAAAAGTCAAAGATCTAGTATGTAGAGGTTATCATCTCAATTGGGTCATGCCATTAAATTTTGGCGAAAAAATTGAACATGCATCGAGTTGTAGCAAAAGAACCCCGCACAAAACATATGGAAATTGAACACCGGTCAATTTTTATAAAACTTCGTATTTTGTAATTCCTCGTCATGTTGATCAAAAGTCTCAATGGGCACGAAGCCCTACAACCCCTTCCAACCCCCCAAAACCACCCTCAAAGATCAGGGTAATGAACTTGACAGATTACAGGCCAATTGACTTACCGTAATATTTCACTACTGTAGTCGAACCTACAGACATATATAATATACCATAACTAGGCTTAAGACTATCAATAGGCACCGAGGCCACCAACCCCCAAAGGTCAGAGGGATGCACTTGACAGATTATCGGTCAATAAAACTACCTAAATATTTTACTACTGCAGTCGAACCTCCAGCCAGGGTTTCACATCCCACAAACAGCAGAAAATTTTATGGCAGGTTTTGGTACTTCTTGTGGGTTAAACAAGATGGGTGTATGATGGAATTCAAGATTGAACGGTTTCATAAGCCGTATGCAGGGAAAAGTCATGTCAGTAGGCGGTGTCACCAAACTGTGTCAGGCTCTGGGATGCGGAATCTTTCGCGACGCGTATGGCAGGAAATCCATCCAAGCCCGCGGGATTTTCGTTCCTTAATGCAATCCTTGGTCCCTGATCGGCGTCTGCGTGAACCAGTACGTCGGTAGTCACGGTATGTGGAAGATCATCGTCGTCGGAGTCAAATGTGGCGTCGGTCTCCCCGATGGTTCGTAGCGGTTGATCCAAGTCCTGGTCATCCTTTGCCGTATCCTTCGTTCGTACTTTACCTGGGTCATTTTCGTCTTCTGACAGTGAAATGGACGACGAGTAATCCGTGGAGGATTCTTCAGTCGGGTTACCTGGTCCTTTTATAACCTTACTCTTTTACTGTGGCTTCTAGGTAACACGTTCGTCGCGTGTTAGCTCGTTTAGCTTTCTGTAGTATAATTACGGGCGGAGAACTGTAGTTTGAGTCCGACGGCTGGATTACGCCGGCCCTCAACATCTCGTCGATTTGTTCATACATTAGCTGTTTTTTCGCTAAGCTCGTCGGGTACGGTTTTATTTGAAACGGTTCGTCCTTAACGAGGATAATCTCGTGCTGTGTTGTGGAGGTTGTGGGCTGTTTCAGGCCTTCTTCGAAAATATCGGCGAATTTCTCGAACAGTGGCCTAAGGATTTCATCGCTTTCTTCCGGAATCGCGATTTCGTGTTTTTCGTCGGTAGGTGCCGGAGTTTTCCGGTAATATTCCGCGTCGCGGCGGTCCCAATATATCATCCGTCTCGGATTGACGCCGATATGTATGCACTGACGTGGAAAGTCTATCATTACGTCGAGTTTTTTCAGGAAATCGAGTCCCAATACCTATGCACTTTTCCGATAACTCCCGCACTATTTCGAATTCCGTATATACAGTATCCTTTTCGTCGAAACAGATTTCGAAATTTTCTCTACCGCAATGGGTAATAGTCTGCGCCACAGGCCAGCTCCATATCGCGCACTAGGGGTTGCTTGGTGACGGTCACCTGGTCGGCACGCACATAATTGTCTTTGTCAATTGTCCAATTGTCTAATCAATGAGCGCGTCTATTATTTTTCCCGTGAGGTGCACTTTTATACGCGGTAATGTCCTGTCATTTACGTGGCGGCACTCGCGATTTTCATCCTTGAAAATTTCTTCCACTTCCGAATGGAAAAATGGGTCGTCTTCGTAGCTCAATTCTGTCTGTGTGGCGATTGTCGCGGTTCGTGGCGGAATTGCGTTTATTGTCAACGTTCTTGGGGGCGATTGCTGGCGGAATTGGTCGGAGGGTTGTTGGGGCGCGAAAACTTTCCGACCCGCGGTCCGTTTCCCGGGTGGTTTTCGCGGCATTCACGACCGTAGTGTCGCTCTCCACAATCGCGGCACACGAACTGTCGACGGTCCGGTCCTTGATAACGGCGATTTTCTTCTGGCGGTTGAGGCGCGGAAGGTCGCGGTCCTGGGGGTCTAATTTTTTGTAGATCCTCTTCGATCTGCGCGGCGATCGTGGTTAACTCCTCGATGTCGCGAAACTCTCGAGTACGTAGAATTGACTTCAATTCCGGGTGTAGTAGATAATGCTGATTTCCAGCCTTCCTTGAACGGTCTCGGGAAATCGTGAAAACAGATTTAGTCCAGGAGAATTACACATTGGCATGGCTGTTGCTTGACGTAGATTAGATATTAGTAAAAATCGGTCGAAAATAATATAAACAATGAAAATATAAGGTTGCGCCAAGAAAAAAAGTTGTGCTATTTGCAGAAAAATTAAAAACTGCAAAAATACTCAAAAATCACGTGTTTTTCCTAACATTTTCCAATATAACTTTTTAAATATGCAGTTTACAGAAAAAACTATTACTGCTGAAATTGTTTGTTATGAAATTTGCTATAAGATAGAATTGTTTCGATATCTGCGCATATCATATTTTTGTTGCTAAATAGCCAAAACAACGTAAGAAAGTGATGAAAATCGAGGTAATTTTGAAGCGTTNAATCGCAGGTGAAGGTCGCGTTCCGGATTTCTAGAATAAGACGGACGGATTTTTTGAACAGGGTCGTGCGATTAGTAGATGTTGGGTGCTTTTCCCGCTGGAGAAGCGTCTCGAGGAGGTTCATAGGGTCGGCCGCGGCGCGTATTACGCCTGTAGGATCTCTTTTAAATTATTTTTAATTTAAAAAAATAAGTGTTTGTTAGGCGCCAGTAAATTTTGAAAAAACGAATTTACAAACTTTTAACAGCACTTTTTGTTCGGGCTAGCTATCATTCGAAAATGACTAATTTTGGTTTGGCAACGGTCAGGATAACGCCCTGTAGGTCTTGTCACTAAAACCAGCAATTAAACAAAGTAAAAATACTTTTTATTGGTTTTCGAAAAGAACAACCTTGCACAGTGAAATACTACACTTTCTCGGTTTCTCGGTGAGTAAGATAATTTATATTTTTACTAAAAAAAAACTAATTGCTAACGTCGATCTAAAATCAAAATTTTAACTAATTTCTCATGCTAAATTTTACTACCTTCAACTCTACTACTATAACACGATATAAAATACACTAAATATACTAGATACAGCACAGTCTAATAAATATTAAGCTAGCCAATAGAACAAAGGACACTTTTTATATCAAAGTAGTTCTGTTAGAGAACGAGGCACGTTTAACAAGTGATTTTGTTAAAAAATATAAAAATAATTTTGAAAAAATAATTTATTGGTTTTATATGACCAATAAAAGAGAACCCTTGGTAATATTAAGATAGGTTTTACCTATATAACACCACAACAACTCAAAACTAAAACTCAAAAATACTATTCACAATTCACTATAACTGATCGACTGATCAGAACAAACTGATGTCACTGATAGCAAACGAACAACTGATCTGGCTAATGGCAAACGAACAACTGATATTTTTCCCTTATTTTCATCCCATTTTATACAATTTTGTCCCCATATGGGCCCGTGTAAATTAGAAACTACGCAGTAAATTTTTACTGTTACGTAATCATTTTCGCGAAAAATAACGCGTAGTACTCCCGAAAAGGCGTTCTCGCTTCTAATTGGTCGATGTGGTTCGTATAAGTATTCTCCCCCTTATAAAAGCGCTGGTCGCACCCTTCGCTCGTTCGGCCTACAGCGATGAAGTGGGTAAAGAGCGATAATCCCGCTCGACCCCGCTCCATCCGAGGTCATTTTTCCTGCCAAGGATATTGGCGCGTTCGCTCGTTCATTCGGCTCTCAGCCTTCAGAACTACAAGTGAAACTATTCAGGACTACCTCGCGAAATGATGAAAATACCGCTGAGAAAAGTGTGTGAAGGAGACAAGGACCAATAAATGTATAAAATTAATGATAAAATTAAAAATNATTTAAGAAGTTATATTGGAAAATGTTAGGAAAAACACGTGATTTTTGAGTATTTTTGCAGTTTTTAATTTTTTCTGCGAATAGCACAACTTTTTTTCTTGGCGCAACCTTATATTTTCATTGTTTATATTATTTTCGACCGATTTTTACTAATATTTAATCTACGTCAAGCAACAGCCATATCTCGAAGGTTTTGAGCTTAATTCTCTTGGACTAATTTCGTTTTTTGGTAATGAATAACGTCACCGGTTCGTTTTCGCGCTGTTTTTCACCATACAAACGCGTCTTCGCGGCAGCTATCACGGCGGTAGAGTTGAACCTCGCTAGAAACCTCTGCGTGAAGGTGTCGTAGGTTATGGTTAGTTGTCGGTACGGCTCGAACCATTCTTTTTCGTTACCTCGTAACTGGGCTGATGCTATGTGAATACGATCTTCATCTTCGATGACGTCGTGTTTCGCAAAATAATCTTGGAGACGACCTAGGAAATACGTGGGTCTCTCGTGGTCTAGGCCATGGTAAGTGCATGGGCAGGCAGGACGACTTCTTGGCGTTTGCTGCAGTTATATTTTGGAGCGCCTGGGCGATTAGATTTACCACTTGTTGCGCCGGGTCATCTCGGGATAATGTGGAAAACGTGACTTCGCGGTCATCAGTTTTCTTCCGGATCTGGCATGATCGGACTTAATCTGGACAAAACATCCTCTAACTGGTCTAGAGAAACGTGTTGCTTATTTGGTTCCGTAGACTTTGACATCTTACGTAGCACTGGGTCACTCGCGTACTCCCTTTTTTGGCTGGCGACGTATCAACGACGCTGTCTTTTCTTTTCGGTTGGAATCGCGGGTGACGGTCGCGTTCCGGATTTCTAGAATAAGACGGACGGATTTTTTGAACAGGGTCGTGCGATTAGTAGATGTTGGGTGCTTTTCCCGCTGGAGAAGCGTCTCGAGGAGGTTCATAGGGTCGGCCGCGGCGTGTATTACGCCTGTAGGATCTCTTTTAAGTTATTTTTAATTTCAAAAAATAAGTGTTCGTTAGGCGCTAGTAAATTTTGAAAAAACGAATTTACAAACTTTTAACAGCACTTTTTGTTTGGGCTAGCTATCATTCGAAAATGACTAATTTTAGTTTGGAAACGGGCAGGATAACGCCCTGTACAGTGAAATACTACACTTTCTCGGTTTCTCGGTGAGTAAGATAATTTATATTTTTACAAAAAAAAAAAAACTAATTGCTAACGTCGATCTAAAATCAAAATTTTAACTAGTTTCTCATGCTAAATTTTACTACCTTCAACTCTACTACTATAACACGATATAAAATACACTAAATATGCTAGATACAGCACAGTCTAATAAATATTAAGCTAGCCAGTAGAAAAAAGAGCACTTTTTATATCAAAGTAGTTCTGTTAGAGAACGAGGCACGTTTAACAAGTGATTTTGTTAAAAAATATAAAAATAATTTTGAAAAAATAATTTTTTGGTTTTATATGACCAATAAAAGAGAACCCTTGGTAATATTAAGATAGGTTTTACCTATATAACACCACAACAACTCAAAACTAAAACTCAAAAATACTATTCACAATTCACTATAACTGATCGACTGATCAGAACAAACTGATGTCACTGATAGCAAACGAACAACTGATCTGGCTAATGGCAAACGAACAACTGATATTTTTCCCTTATTTTCATCCCATTTTATACAATTTTGTCCCCATATGGGCCCGTGTAAATTAGAAACTACGCAGTAAATTTTTACTGTTACGTAATCATTTTCGCGAAAAATAACGCGTAGTACTCCCGAAAAGGCGTTCTCGCTTCTAATTGGTCGATGTGGTTCGTATAAGTATTCTCCCCCTTATAAAAGCGCTGGTCGCACCCTTCGCTCGTTCGGCCTACAGCGATGAAGTGGGTAAAGAGCGATAATCCCGCTCGACCCCGCTCCATCCAAGGTCATTTTTCCTGCCAAGAATATTGGCGCGTTCGCTCGTTCATTCGGCTCTCAGCCTTCAGAACTACAAGTGAAACTATTCAGGACTACCTCGCGAAATGATGAAAATACCGCTGAGAAAAGTGTGTGAAGGAGACAAGGACCAATAAATGTATAAAATTAATGATAAAATTAAAAATTAAGTTCGGTCATTTTCTAAACAGACCTCGTATATTAAAGTTTAATCAAGTAAAAAGGAAATAAATATAGCATTCAAAATTTAGCCAGGAAAAACGAAAACTCGAACAAAAAAAGTTGTCAGAATGTCAATAAAAATAAATCCCAAATATTTCTTCAAATTAGTTGGTCAAATCTACTATGCAAAATCTACAATGCTATAGATTTAATGGTAGTAAACTCAAATGCAATTATCTCACTCTTTTTAGCAATCATAAGAGTTCTGTAACCTGAGGGGTTATTTCTTTAACCCTTTCACTGCTCCAGACGTATATATTCGCTAAAAATTTATAGGGCTCAAACTGCTCCAGACGGATTAATTCGCATGAATAGTTAAATTGGATCAGGCTGCTCAAACCGTATATATTCGCAACCATGCGCATTGTGACTCGGTTATTGCAATTGGTAAGGCGAATTTATTAGATATACTTTAATTGACACGTGGGAACTTAGAAATGTTGTATGTTCAGAAAATTACTTCCAAGCACTTACCCTTTCATTGCTTACGTAGGATGTAATACAGTGGCTAGCTATACAGGGTAGCACTGAAGTTGGAGAAACAAAAGGAAACACAAAACTTCCAGGAAGGGTTTTATTAACAATAAACAAAACAAACAAACAAAATAAAAACACAACGGCTCGACGACATTATTAATTAATTGATTCAATCGTAACAGCGTACCGAGATTCAGGGAATGCGCGCTCTATACAGAATTTGGAAAAATTGTCAAAAATTAATTAATTAGCCCGGGACTCTGAAGTTAATAATTAGTCTGCTCAAAGTGAAACCTAAGAACGAACTGCCGTTTTCTTGCAGATCCTTCTCGAATTCCACAGTTCGCTTTGACCACGCCCATTTCTTGGGTCCAGAAGTTTCGGTTCTTATCTTATTGGCAGGGACCTGAATATCGGGATGCTTTAATAATTACACAGCCACACACACAAAAAAAAAGTTGGGTATACTTTTTATGCGACATATATTTTTCGTAGTAATTTGGCCTCCTGAACACGAATCTGGGGTCAGAATTGGCCCATCACGTCACAATTTTTCCTAACCTCAAAAAACTTGTGAAAAATAGTGAAAATTGATGAAAATTTACTGGGAAAATTTGGAAAAAAATTTATTTCCACATCAAATAGTACATTTTTATGTAAAAGACTCTGCTGAATTCAAATCCACTGTCAGAATTGAGCTAGAACGTGTGGTTTTTTTTCTAACCTCAAAAAACCGAGCAGGAATCGCTATTTTCAAATTCTGAGCGGATTTTGACCAGATTTTGTATAAAGGGGTTTTTTGGGTCGCTGATTACGAATATGAATTCACATTGTAAAAATTCAAGATGGCTGATCCAATATGGCGGGTGTACTTTTTTGAAATCCACCGATTTCAGTAAAATTTGGCATCATAAGGATTGCTGGTTGATCTCACCTTCATTAATCACACATCTGGAGCCAGATTTTCATAAATCAAGGTAAAAGATTCCACTCCGTCTAAAAATGTGACTTCGCTTAAAAAAATGACTTAAGGACTCTACACATGTAATGATGTGTAGTGTGATGTGCTTGTTTCCATGGGACAAGACAAAAAAGTTTCTACTTTATTCTTTCATTTATTTAGTCGTGCATGGGCTTATGGTTTTCCAATCAGATTTTTTTAACTACTATGCAGTTTTCCTATGGCATTTAGATGCTTTTATTTCTTAATAATTTTAAAGTTCAAGGAAAAGGACACATTACTGCCACACAGCACATCACTGCATCTGCTTATGCCTTCAATCTAAAAATGTGACTTTGCCGAAAAAATGCCGCCTACTCGGCCTAAAATTATGACTCTGCCTACAAATTTTACCTTGATTTATGAAAATCTGGCTCCAGATGTGTGATTAATGAAGGTGAGATCAACCAGCAATCCTTATGATGCCAAATTTTACTGAAATCGGTGGATTTCAAAAAAGTACACCCGCCATATTGGATCAGCCATCTTGAATTTTTACAATGTGAATTCATATTCGTAATCAGCGACCCAAAAAACCCCTTTATACAAAATCTGGTCAAAATCCGCTCAGAATTTGAAAATAGCGATTCCTGCTCGGTTTTTTGAGGTTAGAAAAAAAACCACACGTTCTAGCTCAATTCTGACAGTGGATTTGAATTCAGCAGAGTCTTTTACATAAAAATGTACTATTTGATGTGGAAATAAATTTTTTTCCAAATTTTCCCAGTAAATTTTCATCAATTTTCACTATTTTTCACAAGTTTTTTGAGGTTAGGAAAAAATTGTGACGTGATGGGCCAATTCTGACCCCAGATTCGTGTTCAGGAGGCCAAATTACTACGAAAAATATATGTCGCATAAAAAGTATACCCAACTTTTTTTTTGTGTGTCTAATTGACTGAATTTACATTTATAACAATAATTATATGACTTCTTGTAACCCTAGCCTTCCCCTATGACTCCGCGTAGCAATTACGGGACGGATTAGTCGATCTCATTTAATCTACTTTTATACTAGGAAAAATCCGTCAAAAAACCCAGCTGCTTAGGTATACTCTCTTTTAGAATTACTATCAATTTTACAATATAATTTAATTCTAATTTGGAATCTCCACGCTCTTCTTGTGGTTTCGCGCGTTATTAAATATCGATTTTTTTTCTCATACTAGTCGCTTAACACATGTCCTCGACAGTTTAAGTAAACTTGTTAAAAAATATTGGCAAATTTCTCTGAAGGACGATCTTGGCGACGTACTTGAAACCCATTAACCCTACGATAATTTGTGACGACTGAAATATCTTACTTTCCGTTCCGGGAACTAATAAATAAATGACTGCGCGTCCCGGCTTTTGTTACAGTTGTATAACATAAAAAAAACAAATACATGTTATATTTCTAATTAAATCTAGAAGGTAGAAATACTGTATATGTATGAATTACCACCTGTAATCTCTGTGCATAAATAATAATTATTATATCTTAAAATACGTAACAATCTGATAACGAACTAATTAATTGCTTTTTTTTTATAAATTTTTAAAATTTTATTTTATAAATCTGATGGTTTCAAGATGTGCCAACAATATAGTTAGTTATGTGTAGGACATATAATACGTTTTCGTCTGAAAAATACATTCACTCAGGGTATTCCATTTGAAGTGAAGTAATTGATGGATACTTCAGTTATTTCCAGAAGTATGTAACTCTAAATTGAAAATAGTTATTTTTAATATTCAAATGAGGTTTACTCTTTTAAAATATTTTATATTAAAATGAATATCCATATCTTCTGTGCTAAAATTATTACGTCACAAAAAAGTTGGTACTGAAAATATGTGTGAATTTAGCATAGAATTGAAAGCCACTCTAGGATTTATTGTCATTGCTCACATTTGATAGGTAATTATTAGCCAGTTGTGATTTAAATTCAGAAAATAAGACTAAGTAAGAGAATATTTTTCAATACCTACCCGGAATGTTTTTGATTTGCACCGAACAAAGTTCGTTCTCCTGAACATGTCTATGAATTTATAAATTTTAAATTTCAGAACTGTATCTGATGCTCACTCACAGCTCAAACTTGAAATTTCAATCTACAGTTATCACATTAATTTTTTAATTCTTAACAGATATGTATTATTGCAGCCGAACTTTTGATATAAATGTCCACAATATAAAAACACTTTTGTTTTTATATATTTAGTTATATCGTATCGCATTTAATAATAAAAGAGAAATGTGAGGAATTTAAATCACAATAGGTAGCACATAAAATCTATTAGGAATTTATGACAGTCCTAAATAATTATTTGGACCGATTTATTTATTTATTTATTTATTTATTTATTTTTACAAGTTGGAGATTTACGGCAATAAAAAACGTTTTCAACAAACGGTGGCAAATTAAAAAAACTTTATTATAACATATACAGGGTGTCCCATAATTATTGCGACAAAATGATAGGGGTCGTAGAGAGCATGAAAATAAGCAATTTTGCCTTATAAACCCCTGTCCGGAAATATGCCGTTTGTCCGCTACACCAAAAAAAAAAAAAAAAAGAAAAATATCAATAAAATACCAATTTAGTGTAATAATTGATCAAAGTGTTCTCCACGTTGCTCAGTACACAGCTGGGCCCAATTGTTCATTGATTGGCGAACTCTGTGGAATATCCCCGGTATGTCCTGAACCTGTGCGGACTCGGTCATTACTCTTCCCATTAGCTCTTGTTGGTTGGGAACAGGCGTTTCATATACTAAAGCTTTTAGATGGCCCCAGAGAAAATAATCCAACAGGTCAAAACAGGACCGCGCAGGCCCATGCACAGTGCCACCTCGGCCTGTTGGGAAATATTTTGTTCAAATACTGCCGCACTGGCAAAGCAAAGTGGCTTGGAGCGCCATCGTGTTGAAACCACATGTCAGCTCTTATGTCAAGTGGCACATCCTCAAATAGTCCCGGAAGCATATTCTGTAGGAATTGAGCATAAACGTGCCCATTCAAACGTAATGGCAAATATGGTCCCATGATCTGCTCGCCCACAATGCCGGCCCAGATGTTAATTTAACTGAACCGGTGTGGCGACTTTAGGCCGACATGAATGTAAATAGCAAACTAGTGAGTCAAGGGAGACCTGCGTTGTGGCGATCAAATGGCATATTTTCGGACAGGGTTTTATGAGGTAAAATTGCTTATTTTCATGCCCTCTTCAAACCCCTACCATTTTGTTGCAATAATTATGGGACACCCTGTACAGTATATGTACAATATACAATATAAAATATACAGAATAAGTTCTGTCAAATACCAATTTTTTTGCTCTACAGAAATTTAAAAAATGTTCTAAAAGGCCCTGCTCGCGACGGGCCATGCGGAAAATTGCTATACGAGGTTAAAATGGTGTTTTTTGTTGCTGTAAATTGAAAAATGGCTAGTTTAATTTTTGATAATCATCACTTCTACTTCATTACGGAAACATGTGCCCCCAAAAAGTTTTAATAGTAATAATATGGCAAATCAGTAGGTATTAAACAAGTAAAAATGACTATTTACAAAAGATATTTCTGCTAATCCAGATTTCATACCTCGATTTGTTCCTTGAAGTATTCTCTCCAAGTTTTGATACTTGTTTGACATAAATAAATTAACAAGTTGAGTGTCACAGTAAAGTTAGGTCGTCTTGTCAAAAATAAATTCAGAAATATGTTAATAAAAATCTGTAAATTTATCATTTCGTAAGACTTTTAAATGAATTTTTATTATATTTTTTAAGTATTTTGCTGCAGACACCGGCGTCTGCCGCGGCATTGTGGTCAGCACATGCTCTGGTTCCGTCTTCAGACACCATCATCACTAGACATATTGCTCATGCGTAGTAGCTATATTATTTCAGTTCTTTTCTATTCTGTTCTGTTTTTATTGTAATTGTGAACATAAATATTAGCAACAACACTACTAAGGCAGTTCTCGACATATAAAATACGAGTTATAGTTTTTTTGGATACATATTTTGTGTTTAGTTTCAATTGCTTTTTGTTATTTTGTTGTTTACATATTCCACTGTTTTACACCAAATATCTACATAATAAATACAATAATATTTATCATAATGCTAAACGATTTCTGTCAGATGAGTAAATTCTTATGCTCGAAGTTATATCCAACGTTAACAGACGTGTCCTGACGTGTGCAGTGTGACACAAAATTATGGGTCCACCCTATATTTCTTGAATATCTTTTCAACTAATACAGCAAAGGTAATGTTTTGGTAAAATACATATTTTTACATATCGGTTTGTGTGCCATACTCGAAGATTAGGAAAAAAACATAGAAATTTTATTAGTAGGTATTTTTCTTAAAATTGGGAGACAAATGGGCACAATTAACAAAACAACATTTATTGACAAAATTAACAAATAATTTAATATGAAAATTAAACAATTTATAACTAGTAACATTTCTTTCGTTTTGGCATGCTTTGAACCAGCGACGAGAGAACATCCAACTGTATGCAGTCCCAAGCCTGAAATATGGCCGCTTCGAGCTGTTCAACGTTGTCGTATTGCCAGCAATCAGCGTAAACTTCGCGAACTATAAAACTAGAATGCCTCAAAGGATATCAGTCGGATTGAGATTGAGATCGCTTTCATATCATATAAACAGCGATTTCCGTCGGTACGATTCACATTCCAGCACGATAATACTGCCACCCACGTTGCCTTGGCGAAAGCCTGACTACAGACGAAAACATGCCAGCTGAGCTGGCCAAGTCGCCGGATCTCGATCCGATTGAGAACCTCTGTGGGGCATTATACATAGTTCGCGACAGCTGTAGGCGGCCATATTTGAGGTTTGGGATGGCATACTACTGGATGTTCTTGCGTAGCTGGTTCAAAGCATATCAAAACTGATTATTGAGGCGATTGAAAAGTCGGAAAACGTTAATAGTTATTAATTGTAAAATTTTCATTTTAAATGATTTGTTAATTTTGTCAATAGATAAACGTTGTTTTTTTAAGTGATCCCTTAATTTTGTCACCCAATTCATTAAATTTGAAAAAAAAATTTTTGCTAATTTTCAATTACCTATGGCACACAAACCGATATATAAAAACATGTCTTTCACCAAAATTTCATTGTGATTGGTGCATTGGTTGAAGAGATATTGAAAAAAAAAAATAGGATGGACCCATAATTTTGTGTCACACTGTATTAATATAAGTAATATTTGCAGATATAGTTGACTATCGGCTCGAAAACATCGATGTGAGACAGACATCGTTGTCAGCTATGACACTCAACTTTTTAAATAATTTAGATGATGGAACAGCAATAGATTAGAATGTAAGCTTTAGAAGAAGAGCTTTTATTTTGCTGCCAATTGGGTTACAACTATGTAGTTTTGGTGAAAGTTGTTAGGTATGTTTTCATATTTTTTGCGAACATTTTAATAGCAATTTTAATTACTTTTAATTCTTACAATTAGCGTTACTGTAGTACGTTTACATTAGAATTTCGAGGTGTATACAATTTTGATATTACACGTTTTTCAATTTTATTTCTTATATGTTTCCACTAAGATTGCTGTTATTATGCAAATCTTTTCTATATGCATCTAGTTTTTTCTCTTTCTAAATTATTATTTTTTTTTGTATTGACGTGTAAATACTTGTTTTCTTAGCACGAAAATTACTAAACTAAATAAAGTTTTTTTTTTCGTACTAGAATTACTAAATTAAAGATAAAACCATTAAATACAATAACTGACAATAACTTGATGTAATAAAACAAAATTTTGTTCAGCTACAATTTATTGAAACAAATAATATATGTTTAGGGAAATTATTATATTTAAATACGAGTATACTGTTTGCACTTATAATTTAAATTTATTCGTTTTTACATTTGACCAATGCTTAATTAACCCAATAAAGAAATAACTTTTTATTTAGATTCCTCTTGCACAGTCTCCGAATTCTGTTCTACTTCTGAAGTTTCCACTTCTGAAATTTCGGTAATTTCTGATTCTGACACCTCTGCCTCTATTATTTCTGGTAGCTGCTCTACATCCACTGGCGCTTCATCCACAGCAACTTCTTCTTCTGGTGTTTCCTCTTCAACAACTTCCTCTTCTGGAGTTTGTTCTTCTACGTCTTCAACCTCTGGTGTTTCTTCTTCTTCAACGGCTTCTTCTTCTGGGGTCTCTTCTTCAACTTCTTCCTCTTCTGGAGTTTCCTCTTCTACAACTTCTTCTTCTGGAGTATCCTCTTCTTCAACAACTTCATCCTCTTCTGGAGTCTCCTCTTCTACCTCTTCTTCTGGAGTTTTTTCTTCTTCAACTTCTTCCTCTTCTGGTGTCTCCTCTTCAACTTCTTCCTCTTCTGGTGTCTCCTCTTCAACTTCCTCCTCTTCTGGTGTCTCCTCTTCAACTTCTTCCTCTTCTGGTGTCTCCTCTTCAACTTCTTCCTCTTCTGGGGTGTCTTCTGCCTCAGGAACCTGCTCTTCTTCTTCGACTTCTTCTTCTGGTGTGTCTTCCTCTACTTCTGGTACTTCCTCCTCGTCTTCCACTTCTGGCAAACTTTCTTCAGGTTCTATAGGAGCTGGTCCAGGTATAGAAGGCTGAACGACAGTTCCACTTGCTAGCTGATCTATCAAAGCGGTCATATACTCAAAGCAAGCATCACAAGGGTTTATTGCAATAAGTTCCGGAATAACGGCTTCGACCTCTGGAATAGTATCGGGTAAATTTTCGGGTGCGCTTTCTTCTGTCTCAATGAGTAAAGGAAGTGTCGTAATATCCAAGTCCTTAATTTGCACGACACCGGCATTAATTCCTAAAATGATTATTTATCAATTGATCATTAATTTTAAATTATCGAAAGGATAATTCTAGTAAAAATATTTAATTTCTTACCTGCCGCGAATGCGAATGCGATGATTGCTGACAATACTAGTTTAGCCATTTTTTCAGTTGCTTTCTGAGCTGGTATAATTTTTTTTGCAATTTTCTCCTTATATATATACAAAATTTATCTCTTATCGCTTGTATTAATAAAGGAAAAATGTTTGGAATTCTAATTATAATAGGGAAACGTATGGAATCTAGGAGGAATTTATAACAGTGCTAAATGTTTACACTGATTTATTTTACTATTGCTATCTGTTAAGATTTATATTGTCTAACTGTATGTTGTATAAGAAATGAAAGCAATAAACATTGATGGCATCTCGTCATTTTTATAATTCCATATTATTATTTAAAATTCTTACTAACGCATACTATTAAAAAATATATCAGTCACTAAAAAGTCGCCATATTGGCTAATGAACAAGTTCCGTTGTCTCTACTCTTGTTCAACTCAGAAAAATTTAGAAATTGGACATAATTCTTTTGTTGTATGTACCAATACAATTTAACCAATTGTTTGACCTATTTGTTATTATAAAAATTGATTAATGGAAAATGGGTTTTTATTTTTATATATTTTTTTATTAGATATTTTTATTTAATAAGTTGCTGTTACTGTTAAAAAGTTACACCTGCAAAAAAGCTCACTTTATATTAAAAACTGGGGCGAACTGATACAACGACACTGTTTTTTGTAAGTAAATAAGTAAATAGTAATGGAGAAATAAAGAGACGTTCTATATTAGATTTCTTCGTAATTACCTCCTTCTTCCCCCTTTATACCTTTTAAGGGGACTTTGCAAAGTAATGTACGTATGTATTGCTAAAAAAATATATAATAGGAGAGCCCAAAATTTTATGGAAGGAAATAAAGTTGTGGCCACTATGTATATCGATATAGACAATATATATATTATTATATGTAATATGTATATTTAAAAATAACCTTTATAAATAATTTGAATAAAAAAAAATATAAAATCATTTCCGCTTTTAGAAAAAGCTGTCAAAGATTAATGATCATTAATTCATCCATCTTTCAAGAGCATTTTGCTGAAACCAGAAATATCAAACACGGAATCTGTAGATCTTTTAAATAAATTTGCAAAATACTTTTTTTAGTTCGATTTTATGTTATTTTTTTAGTTGTAAAACTGATATTTTTCTTTTCGATGTTTACCTATGTAAAATTAAGATGTTTTTTATTGTTTTTAATAAAACAATTATATTCTGTTAATCTGTGCTTCATCTAATTTGAGGATTAAAGGCGTCGAAGGTTACCCATAATAAAAAAGTTAAATGTGACACTTAATAACGCAAACAAGCACTGACATACTTTTTTAACAATTAAATTAACTGAAACTCTCTTTAATGAAAAAAGAGAAAATATCACGAATTTATTATACCTAAAGCCTATTGTTTGCACACATTTAGCACACTTTGGGTCGCGTAATTGTGTACCGTAGGTAATTATGAGAAAATCTCATTCTTTACAAAATTTCATACTTCTTAAATCCTCAAAATTGTTACTATGTTCTTTTTTCTTTTACTTTATATATAAATGTGTGTTCTATTTAAAAAAAAATAAGTTTCTTAAAATATTGGACAGTATTACTAAAATGTATTATCATAAAATCCAGAAAGGTCGTAAATATAGCTTAAATTGTTTTACAATTAAAAAATACGTTATTTCATGTTAGTTAAGTGACTTACAAAGTTATGGTTCTCGTAAACATGCCAGAAACAGATTACTAATTAATTAAAATCTATTGAATTCATATCAAGACTATTGAGAGATCTTCAAATTTTACTGCATTTTCCCATTCCATTATAAAATTACGGATGTTTTTCAAAATTAATCACTAATATCACACTTTTAGTAGATCCATCCAGGAAGTGACTAAACGTAAAACTAAACTTCCTTTAATTCTTCACATTGAAAGATCACGGAGAACATGTGAACATCCGAAAATGTACCTTTCCTATTTTGTCCAGCAAATTTGTAAAGATACTCAATAATTGTGTTTAATGCATGCGTTAATAGTTTCCTAAAAGCATTCTGCGGGGTGTGATTAGTACCGTACGCGATTTTTGTATGTTCAACGGGCGTGCAAAATTTAGGAAACGTGAAATAAACATAAATAAAAATTTTTTTTCCCTTATTTTGAAAGTATTTTCAGTTGTTTTATACACTGCAGAAAACTTATATATCTGGTACATTGAAGAGATATTGTTTCTAACTTGCTTAGATATTCTAAAATTCTGGACAAAAAATTGCGAAATAAACGCCCCCTTAACGGTTTTTGACATAATTACGAAAATATGTGTGTCTATTTAACTGATAAAAGTTTTTCATAATGTAGATATAATTATTAAAATTTCATATTCAAATACATATACATTTTTACTACAGTTATCAATTGGATAATGAAATAACCAATATAGAAAATATTCAAGACGACACAAAAGAAATAAAACATTTATTTGCTAAAAATTATTTAATTTTTTCAGTTTTTGTGTTCACTCAGCGTAATTATTAAACATTTTTGGCCCCAAATTATTTGGTGACGTCTAGCAATTTGGAAAAGATATAAGAATATCATTTTTATGCATTGTATTTTTGTATAATTAAAAACTTATGTCAGTTTTTAAAAACATACTCATATTTCAAGTTTATATAACGAAATTAAAGCTAAAATTTTGTATTATATAAAAATATTTTTACAAATAACACGGCCCCACAAAAAAAAAGTGTTCGGACTTGTGGGTCGGACATATATATTCCCATGTATTTCGACGCTGAATCCGATCCCGAGCTCAGAAATGGCCCTCCACGTCTGGAATTGGCCCCAGGGGCCAAAAATGGCCTCTATAGGGCCTGAAAGATGGATTCCGGAATATGGTGAGGTCGAAGGTGCATTTTAAAGCCAAACCCGGATTTGTGGTCGAAAAGTTTATGGCCAACTGAAATTCCCCGTTTGGGACCGGGAAAATGACCCCTTAGGGGCCGGAAAATCGTGTTTCGGACGTCGCAATCGCAACAGTGGTATTTTTATGTACTTTTAAATTCTGGAACTCTGACTGTGCTTGAAAAGTTTATGGCCAACTGGAATCTCCCGTTTGGGACCGGGAAAATGACCCCTTAGGGGCCGGAAAATCGTGTTTCGGACGTCGCAATCGCAACAGTGGTGTTAAATGGTTTTTAAATTCTGGAATTCGAGCACAGTTTGAGTTCCAGAATTTAAAAGTACATAAAAATACCACTGTTGCGATTGCGACGTACGAAACACGATTTTCAGGCCCCTAAGGGGTCATTTTCCCGGTCCCAAACGGGGAATTTCAGTTGGCCATAAACTTTTCGACCACAAATCCGGCTTTGGCTTTAGAATGCACCTTCGACCTCGCCTCATCCCGGAATCCATCTTTCAGGCCCTATAGAGGCCATTTTTGGCCCCTGGGGCCAATTCCAGACGTGGAGGGCCATTTCTGAGCTCGGGATCGGATTCAGCGTCGAAATACATGGGAATACATATGTCCGACCCACAAGTCCGAACACTTTTTTTTTTTGTGGGGCTGTGTAATGTATTCACTGGGAGCAGTATGTGGAAGGGTGGAATCATTTCTAATTAAAGGTTTCATCTAAATAAATTCATAGAAATTTAAAACTCCCGGTATTCTCATCTGCCCGCCAGTAACACTATTTTAAATTTTTGCTGTTATATATTCATATCTCTTCTATCTAATGTTAAATCTAATCGTTTGCTTATAAACGTAGACATGAGCGGCTAAATTATGGAGCAAATGAAATAATACTGTAATAATTTTTTTTATATAAAAACGCCGAGTCGGGTCGATTTTATTTTGTTTTTTGCCGTTTTTTACTTGCATCCGATTTTCTACAGGGTGATTCAAAAAGGCTGCACGAAAAAAGAATGGAACACCATAATATATGTTTGTACAGATTTGGATAAAACGTTGACACCCGAATACAGTAATGTAGATATTAATGAGTCGATTTTTAATAATAACGGAGATATAACCAAGAGATAATCATTGGACTGTTCTTCTCCGAGGAAACGATATTTGGATTTTCTAAGAAATTAAGTTATATCTGTCCTTGTAGAAATTTTTCCAAATGTACTCGAGCACTGAAGGGTACCTAATATCTGGTTTCAACAAGATGGAGCACCTCCGCACTTTGCACGTAGACGTAGAGAGGCCACCTCGAAGTCCAGATCTTACACTCCTTGATTTTTCTTGTGGGATTATTTGAAATCAAAAGTCTACTTAACCAGACCGCAGAATTTATAGGAGTTAAGATATCGAATAAGCGACGAAATGAACAGAATTAGTCCAGAGGTACAAGAAGAATGTGTTCATCGTATTGCTTATTGCCAAGACGCTGATCGGATGGCATTTCCAACATTTCGTTTAAATTAATAATATTTTAATTTTGTTTGTTGAATACTATTTAATTTAGTTTACAACTGTTGTTCGTTTATTCTTAATACATTAAACTTGTTTTCCTTGCCTTCTGTTTATTGAGCACTCTTGATTATATATCCGTTATTATTAAAGATAGATCCTTCAATAAATATCTACATTACATATATAGGGTGTTCTGTTAAGAAAATATAAAATAATGTTTTCGTGCAGCTTTTTAGAATCATCGTGTAGAAAATCGGATGCACACAAAATACAATCCTCCAATGAAACAACTTTTTTAAAATTTAAAATGTGTTCAAAATCTAGACTAGAGCTTAAACAAGTTTAAAAAACGTAGTTTCGAGGAAAACACGTTTAAACTAGGGTTTCCAGTCCCGTTATTTGGTATTTTACCAAAAAAACTGGTCCCGGGACCTTAAAAGTCCCGAAAAAGCAATATCTGCGTCTACAAATATAGTACCACGGTCATCAGGTACAAAAGCAAATGGATTAACTAAAATAATTAGACAAGAAAAGACACTTTTTGAGGATGGTGGTTGTCGTGGTTAGAATTTCCAGTTATATTACGAATATTTACAACGTGCGATCAGAGAGGGCGTTTTCATTGCCTGGATCTTTTTGTACAAAACTTCGATCAAAACTGGGGGATAAGTTCTTAAATCCTCTTGTGGGCTACAAGGTCTTATTTTACTTCTAAATAATGTTTCATTTTATCTCAATGTAGGAAGTGTTTATTGTTTCGTTGCAATTACATTTGTTTAAGCTGGCTTGCTCTGTTTATTTTAATACAATAGGCACAGAAACTAAGGGATATTAAAAAAATCTCAAAATTTTGGGTGATTTTCAATGAGCTGTAACTTGGAGGGAAATGGTTGTAGAGAGAATCAAAATCCCGAAATCCTTGAACCACACGTTCTACCCATGCGTACAAGCATGAGGAATCGTTGCATTCTCATGCAGGATAATGCTCATCTTCATACCGCAAAACGTACGAGAAAGTTCCTTCACGCCAACAATGTGGTAACTCTCAACCACCCACCTATGAGTCCGAACTTGAACTCCATTGGGCATGTTTAGGACATGCTCGAGCATCGATGACGACGACATTATCCGCAATTACATATCCTTAGTTTATTCATTATTTGCAAAATTATGCCAAGTTATTCAAATATCCCTAATTATGCTATTTTTTTCCTTTTTTTCTAACCAACATTTTCACTTTGAAAAAATTTTTTTTATCAAAAACCCTTAACTACGACTTGAAGAGAAGCAGAAGAATTGAAAGAGAAGAAGAGAATTGAAGAGAATTAAATTATATAAAAGAGCTTTATCATGAATTTACCAAAAATAGTTTTGCAGTCCACAGCCCTTTTTAAAAAAAATTAAAATTTACAAATTTTTTTCCGTTGATTTTCTTATGATTACTCAAAAACTGCTAATGCTAAAAACTTTTAAACTGCAGATCTGAAAACTAGACACTTGAAGCTTCAATTTCCTTGTTTTTATTCTCTCTACGACCATTTTCTTTCAAGTTACAGCTCGTTGAAAATCTCCCAAAATTTTGTGATTTTTTTAATATCCCTTAATTTCTGTGCTTTTGATTTCGAGATCATTTTGGCGAATTTCAGGACTAGTATCGGGTTTTGAAATTTGGACCACAAGTCTGAATTTTATTGTTGCGCTGATAAATCGAAGACTTACAAAATAATAAAAATGTGACTAAACAATGAAATCATCTTGTTTGCGCAATTAATCCGCAGACAAAATATTGTTTGCAAATAATCATTTTTTCCGAATTTCTGAGTAATCACCTAATAATGGGATTAATTTTATATACTTTACTGCTTAATTTTATTTATACACTGTGTTTCACTTCAAATAAATACAGAGCTTTTACAAGGGGAGAGACATTTTTAATTTTTTTGAGTATAGGTCGTTTTTGTGCACTAATGCACTAACAATGTATTGTGAAGCCTCATCAAACTACCAAAATGAAATGAAAGAATAAAGTAATACCAACGAAGATCATGTAGTAATAATTTCTTAATACAATTGTAAACATTGATATTTTTTTATAAATTTAATAGCAAAATATTTGGCTTATTTTAAATTGATTGAGAAACGTTTTTCAATACAATATTCTTAGAACACTGTGTATTTGTTTCTCAATATTTTTTGTAAAAAAAAAATAAATTATTGAGTAGCAAATCCATGGACGCATTTGCAAAAGTCACAAAAGATCTAATGACGTAAATTAGCTCGACAGCCGCCTACTTAAATGTTTATTAATTGCAATCGTGCGAGTTGCAATGCGAATGAATTTAATTTTTTTGTTAATAAACGGAAAGTGAGGAAGGTAAAAGTTTTAAAATAAGCCAAACTATCCGATACGTATTTATGAATACTCAATGTCAAACAAAAAAAGTTGTAGCAATAAATAACTTAATTGATGCTTATTTCAACGCACTCAAAGGGTAGAAATTTTAGAAAAATTATTGCACATGCATTAGTAGAAAATTTGTGTAAAGCTGTAGATTCACCTGTACCATTTGTGCTACTTCTTTGCCGTGCTGTATATACAGGGTGTCTTGCTTAAAAGTGGAATAAGCCTGTACTTCGTTCGACCGACTAATTTGAATAAACTTTTTTTTTTGTTGGATACACATTCAAAAATCTATCTTGTACATACCTTGTGTTCTCTGAAATTCGAAACAGAGTGGTCTACTACGATGCAATTTATATGGCTAAAAACCAGAAAGTCACATTAGATATTTTTTATCCAAAAAATTCCCACCGGTTTTTGGTCAGGACCCCAGAAAAACCTACTAATCTAATTTTCGTTGCGGTAGTATACAGGGGGCTCAGGATAATTTGTGTAGTTTCCTAATGGCAATGAAATAAAAACTACAATTTGAAATTAAGAAAGAATGTCACTTTTGAAAATAATTTGTATATATTTTGATATATTCCAAATGTTTTGTGCAACAGTTCAATTTATCAATATTTACGTTTAAGTATGGAGCACCACTGACCCAAGTTAGTAGTGTAGTAGTCTCGTTACCATAATAGTAATTTCATGTGATTCATCAAGGCAAAGAACCTCTTATCTTGAAAAACTGTTCTCAAGAATCTCAATTGACACGAACTCACTGTTTAAATTAATGTAAATGCATCATTAACTCACACATTGGCTTAAAGCTTACTTAATTACGCTTATTGATACTAGAATTTTATTATGTCAAAAAAATTTACTCTAGAGTCACGGGCTCAGAGTTAAAGCTTTGTTTCTTTAATCTTATTTGTTACTCAAATTTTAATATGTATAAATGCTTAAATGTTTTGAATTTAGAATTTGAGATTATTTAACAGACCTGATCGGGTCAAACGGACTTCGGATTCGTATTCAGCAACCCCAAATAAAATCAGCGGTTCCTAACCATTTTAAATTGTCATCAATGAATACATTACATGTAAATACCAATAGACTTTATTAATCATAATAAATTGTACAAAAATACACGTTCTTGCAATCACATTAATGATTTTCAGTATAAAAGTTGGTATTGTTTCGAATTCGCAAATTTTTTAATGTTAGGTTTAGTTTAACTTAAAGGGCATCTCAAGTCATGTTCCACATTGAGATTGATTTCTGGTCTTTGTTTTTAATGTCACTAAGGTTGAGAAACCACTCACATCTGTAAGTGGTAGCAAACGACATTAACATTCTTAGGGCTCTGTCTACTATAGTAGGATATTCAGTACCTACTTTTCGCCAAAACGTACGGGTGAGCTAGATTCGATCTTATTGNTTATCTATTTTCTATTAATTATCTATTTAATTCTCGGAAGGGAGTTTATAATTATCATTATACTTAATTAATACGTGGGAACTTAGAAATGTTGTATGTTCAGAGAATTACTTCCAAGCACTTACCCTTTATTGCTTACGTCGAATGTAATTCAGTGGTTGTCTATACAGGGTGACACTGAGGTTGGAAGAAGCAAACACCAAACACCAAACACCAAAACGTCCAGGAAGGGTTTTAATCAATAAACAAACAAACAAACAAAATGACAACAAAACGACTCGAACAACATTATTAATGAATTGATTCAAACGCGACAGCGCCAGCGTACCGAGATTCAGGGAATGCGCGCTTCATACAAATTTGGAAAAACTATTAAATTTAATTAATTAGCCCGAGACTACAGTTAACTAGACTGCTCAATGTGAAATCTAAGGAAGAACTGACTTTTTCTCCTAGATCTCTCCTAAATTCCACAATTCGCTTTGACACGCCCATTTCTTGGGTCCAGAAGTAGCCTTCCTCTAATGACTCCGCGTAGCAATTACGGGGCGGATTAGTCAATGTCATTTAATATCTTAATAGCTTGGAAAATCCGCCAAAAAAACAGCCATGACTCTCTCTTCGAATTACTAAATTTAATTCTACTTGGAATCTCTACGCTCTTCTCGCAGTTTCGCGCGTTATTAAAAATATGGGTTTTTACGCTGGCGTCTCCCAGACGCAACAGATGACTACCATATGGCCCTTGACTCTAAGCTAACTTGTTAAAAATATTGCTAAATTCTGTGAAGCCTTCCCCGAAGGACGGTCTTGGCGACCTACTACTTGAAAGCCCTCAACTTTCGATAATTTGTGATGACTGAAATATTTTACTTGGCCCATCCGTTCCCAGAACTAATAAATAAATGACTGCGCGTCCCGGCTTTTGTTACAATCTAAAAGAGCTTTATGAATTTACCAAAAATAGTTTTGAAGTCCACAGGCCTTTTTAAAAAAAGTAAATGCTAAAAACTTTTAAACTGCAGATCTGAAAACTAAACACTTGAAGTTTCAATTTCCTTGTTTTTATTCTCTCTACGACCATTTTCTTTCAAGTTACAGCTCGTTGAGAATCTCCCAAAATTTTGTAATTTTTTTAATATCCCTTAATTTCTGTGATTTTGATTTCGAGATCATTTTGGGGATTTTCAAGACTAGTATCGGGTCTTGAAATTTGGACCACATGTCTGAATTTTATTGTTTCGCTGATAAATCGAAGACTTACAAAATAATAAAAATGTGACTAAACAATGAAATCATCTTGTTTGCGCAATTAATCCGCAGACAAAATATTGTTTGCAAATAATCATTTTTTCCGAATTTCTGAGTAATCACCTAATAATGGGATTAATTTTATATACTTTACTGCTTAATTTTATTTATACACTGTGTTTCACTTCAAATAAATACAGAGCTTTTACAAGGGGAGAGACATTTTTAATTTTTTTGAGTATAGGTCGTTTTTGTGCACTAATGCACTAACAATGTATTGTGAAGCCTCATCAAACTACCAAAATGAAATGAAAGAATAAAGTAATACCAACGAAGATCATGTAGTAATAATTTCTTAATACAATTGTAAACATTGATATTTTTTTATAAATTTAATAGCAAAATATTTGGCTTATTTTAAATTGATTGAGAAACGTTTTTCAATACAATATTCTTAGAACACTGTGTATTTGTTTCTCAATATTTTTTGTAAAAAAAAAATAAATTATTGAGTAGCAAATCCATGGACGCATTTGCAAAAGTCACAAAAGATCTAATGACGTAAATTAGCTCGACAGCCGCCTACTTAAATGTTTATTAATTGCAATCGTGCGAGTTGCAATGCGAATGAATTTAATTTTTTTGTTAATAAACGGAAAGTGAGGAAGGTAAAAGTTTTAAAATAAGCCAAACTATCCGATACGTATTTATGAATACTCAATGTCAAACAAAAAAAGTTGTAGCAATAAATAACTTAATTGATGCTTATTTCAACGCACTCAAAGGGTAGAAATTTTAGAAAAATTATTGCACATGCATTAGTAGAAAATTTGTGTAAAGCTGTAGATTCACCTGTACCATTTGTGCTACTTCTTTGCCGTGCTGTATATACAGGGTGTCTTGCTTAAAAGTGGAATAAGCCTGTACTTCGTTCGACCGACTAATTTGAATAAACTTTTTTTTTTGTTGGATACACATTCAAAAATCTATCTTGTACATACCTTGTGTTCTCTGAAATTCGAAACAGAGTGGTCTACTACGATGCAATTTATATGGCTAAAAACCAGAAAGTCACATTAGATATTTTTTATCCAAAAAATTCCCACCGGTTTTTGGTCAGGACCCCAGAAAAACCTACTAATCTAATTTTCGTTGCGGTAGTATACAGGGGGCTCAGGATAATTTGTGTAGTTTCCTAATGGCAATGAAATAAAAACTACAATTTGAAATTAAGAAAGAATGTCACTTTTGAAAATAATTTGTATATATTTTGATATATTCCAAATGTTTTGTGCAACAGTTCAATTTATCAATATTTACGTTTAAGTATGGAGCACCACTGACCCAAGTTAGTAGTGTAGTAGTCTCGTTACCATAATAGTAATTTCATGTGATTCATCAAGGCAAAGAACCTCTTATCTTGAAAAACTGTTCTCAAGAATCTCAATTGACACGAACTCACTGTTTAAATTAATGTAAATGCATCATTAACTCACACATTGGCTTAAAGCTTACTTAATTACGCTTATTGATACTAGAATTTTATTATGTCAAAAAAATTTACTCTAGAGTCACGGGCTCAGAGTTAAAGCTTTGTTTCTTTAATCTTATTTGTTACTCAAATTTTAATATGTATAAATGCTTAAATGTTTTGAATTTAGAATTTGAGATTATTTAACAGACCTGATCGGGTCAAACGGACTTCGGATTCGTATTCAGCAACCCCAAATAAAATCAGCGGTTCCTAACCATTTTAAATTGTCATCAATGAATACATTACATGTAAATACCAATAGACTTTATTAATCATAATAAATTGTACAAAAATACACGTTCTTGCAATCACATTAATGATTTTCAGTATAAAAGTTGGTATTGTTTCGAATTCGCAAATTTTTTAATGTTAGGTTTAGTTTAACTTAAAGGGCATCTCAAGTCATGTTCCACATTGAGATTGATTTCTGGTCTTTGTTTTTAATGTCACTAAGGTTGAGAAACCACTCACATCTGTAAGTGGTAGCAAACGACATTAACATTCTTAGGGCTCTGTCTACTATAGTAGGATATTCAGTACCTACTTTTCGCTAAAACGTACGGGTGAGCTAGATTCGATCTTATTGGTCTAATCTAATTTCTTATGTTTCTATTACCAACTTTATTACCCCCGCAGAATAACTGTTTTACTCATAGGTTCAGAACCCATGTAAGTTAAAAAAATAATTTAAAAGAAAGAAAACTATCAAAATACATCTTCAATATGGCCACGTTCTACCTCCTCATACTACTTAAGTCTATGAATGTTATTTGTTTGTACACGAAAAAGCATTTCTAATATTATCACAAGGGAAACTTTTCAGGCATCCCAGGGTTAAAATCTGGAGAACGTGGTGGTCATGAAATTGGGCCTCTTCTTCCAATCCATTTATATAAACACAATAGATAAATAATTTCGTAAACAAATATTGAAATCTGGAGAAGCCCCATAGTGCATGAACCAAACGTTTCTTCGAGTATTTAATGGAACATCGTCTAATAGTGGCTGCAAATTATTTTGCAAAAACTCCAAATATCGATGTCCATTCAGACGTTCCTTAAAAACGTATGGACCTATTAAATTATTACCTCAGAAGTACTTTTTCGTGTACAAACAAATACCATTCGTAGACTAAGGAGGTGTTGAGGTGGAAGGTGCCCATATTGAAGATATATTTTGATAGTTTTCTTTTTTAAATTATTTTTTTTAACTTACTTTAACTTATTCTTGTTTTGTTTTTTATTTTGTGTTATGTGTAAAGTGTGTTTGTCAAATTTTGTTAATGAAAATTAAATTTGCAGACAGTAAGATTTTCTAGGCTCTTATTTTAAAAATATGTACGGTTCTAACAGCAATTATGTCCAATTAAAAATTATAAACAAAAAAATGGTGGAGGCGCCGTTCGATGTGCACCATGGCATAAAATCACAAATATTTCCTAAACTGTTAATTTTACCGATAATACCAAGAGGGTATTACCGTTGGCAAATTCTTCAGGAAACTTATTTTTGATGCAGGCATAATGAAGTTTCACTTACAACAACGAAAACAAGCTGTAAGCATGTGTTATCGATCACTTAATCACATCATGCTGAATTTAATAGTTTAGAGTGCAAATAAAAACAACTTTTTAATTTTCACTCTTAACGAAGGCCCGTATGAAAAAAAAAAATATATGAAGAACTAATATTATTTTGGCCTCATCTATTTGTACTAGACTTTTTTGTATCAAGTACCGGGACACCCTGCATACATATAGGGTGTCCCGAAATTCATGCAACAAAATTTGGTCATAGTTTCTCAAGACAAATTTAGGGGACCCGTATTTTTTCTTTTTGCCAACTGCCCCCCACTTTCGGATTTACAGCCCCCTGAAATCTGCCCCTAAGTAGTCTTTTTTATATCTCAAAACCATATTGTACGATAATCACTAAATTTGGTACACAGGGGTTTTATGATATGTGGAATCTCACAGTCTCTCTACGCTTTTTGGCGAGAAACCCCCTTAAGACACTTTTTCGTGGGCCCCCTTGTCTTTGGAACCATAAAAATTTGGTCGCAAATTTGATTTTTTTTTAATTATTAGTTAGCTAGAAAGCCACTGAATTTAGAAACTTTTTTGTGGAATCACGATAAGCAATCGTTGACATTTTGACATTTTTCTCGAAAACATTGCGTTTTACGAAAAAAGTATAAAGAGACAAAAAGTTTCTAAATTTAATGGCTTTCTAGTGGACTGATAATTTTTAAGAAATTTAAATATGCGACCAAATTTTTTTGGTTCGAAAGACAAGGGTGCCCACGAAAAATTTTCTTAATGGAAAAAATTGATGGATTTGTTTGAATTAGCTTAATACCCTGATAACAGTTAAAACGCAGATTTGCATGTCTGTCAGTGGCGGAAATACTATCGCTGTCACTACCCAATCCCAAAATTCCACCGTTTCTTTGAAAATTAAATTAATTTAATACGAGTAATTCTTAACATTATATCTAGGAAAAAAGGTGTATGTATCGATTTTTATTTCAGGATCGAGCCGCTTTCATATTATTACTTTTTAAATTTAAAATTAGTTTGATGGTTAAGAGTATATTAGGCAATAAGTGCGGTAAGTTATTGTCTATTGCCCACGAGAGCGGAGTGGGCAACAGACAACCGCACGAATTGCACATACTATTTTTTATTACGAATGCAATGAAATCTTAGAGTGCAGGGGGGCGGGGTCCACATATTTTTATTCAGTTTAAGTTGACATAAATAACTGTCATTTAAATGTCACTTTTTAAAACTAATATTTTTTGGAGTGTGTAAGTATTTAAATTTTGCGTGTTTTATTGGAAATTCGCGTGCCACAAGTAATATTACCGCACGCAAATAAATAGAGTGGGCAAACAGCTAGTTACCGACCTAAAAAACATGCGAAAAGATAGGACTTATCCGTCATGAGTAATAAAAATAAATTTGAAATTACACTAAAACTATTCGTTTCCTAAAAAGCGATTAGCGTGCGTTTAAATCACTTAATTTATTTTAGTTTTTCTTGGATTCTTGATTATTGCATTAAATTGCACCCAAAATATTCTCAGTCACATTGTCTCATAATACAAAGCATTCATAAATGTTTACGAGCCACCTGACCGCCGAAGCTTAGGTAACCCAACATTGCCCGACTGATACTGGCAAAAGAAAATCCCTAAATGTTGGCGTTACCAATATTAATGATTCGTTTAAATTAAACAATAACAAACCGTTGCGCCTACGCTCGGGGTAATGCTATCGCCGATTGCTTCGGTAGAATCTGGTGAAAAATTACATCAATCACAGCCGGTGAAACAGAATGTTGTGTTTTAATGTAATCTTGATCTTATTGTTTTAATAATTTCTAATTTTACCGAAATTTATTTAATTGCCAACGTGAAGCAAATAGAATTACTGATCACGTGGCTTGTAATCTTTATTAAGGCTCTGAATCTTCACCACTGATTAATAGATCATTTGCCGACTTTCGTTAGCGCCCATATATGTGAAAATATTCTGTACCCAGGAACCTAATTCTATATATTCTGATATTTTGATATATAAACGAAATAAAACCATAATTAATGTATTTGGTGGATCAGTCATGGGTTATTTTAGGTTAACTTTTTAAATACTTTTTTATTCATTGTACAAAATTATCCATTGTTCAACTAAAATTTGTCACAAGTAAATAATCAATAATGTAAATGATAATATCCTATGTCCAAGTTATTTAGTTTTTTATATAGACGTAATTTAAACTGCCAAATATGATCAAAAAGGCCAAAAAATGACCGGTTTTAATTGCCCTAATTTTTTTAGATTTCATAATCCAATAACTTAAAAGTCAGTAGGTACGTCAAAAAACATAAAAGCACAACTTTTAGACAAAAAATCTTTTTTTCCAGAGAAGTATAGTCCAAAAAATGGTAAAAAATGTCTCCTACCACTTTTGGACTTTAAGAATATTACATTCGGATTCAGCATGTCCAAAGTCGTAAAGCTTACTATTAGATTGGAGTATTTTCCATGGATAGATGATTTTAAGCTAAGTACTGAACTATTTTTTTTAATTTCTAATTATAGTCGTCATTTTGTGGCCGCCATTCTGAATTTCGAAATTTTCCCAAACATGACCATTGTTTATTCAAAAGCTCCTGAGTATACGAACATTTTGAGACCTTAAACGTATTTTTTCCTTGCTTTTACTTTTGGAGAGAACGGTGTCCCGTGATTGACATGAAACGTCTCATATATTTTATATATAGTGTGTCCACGGATGGAAAAAAATAATTCTATTATTCATATATAGTTTTAAGTTGGCCAAGATACACTAGGTGTCCTCTATTAAGTAATGGTTAGAAATATAAGTCAATTTATCCTTAGAACTCAATAATACACTATGATGATTAAGAAAAGCATAAATATTATACAGGGTGTTAAAAATAAACTGAAACGTATCTTTATCTTTGCATCTTTATCCATGAAAAATTAAGTGTGTCTTTTTCGTGAAAGATATTAATTTGTTCCTTCATTCCAAGTTTGGAAGCATTCGGCTTTCTTAGATTTTTTCAATTTCTTTATTCTTTTTGTGTAAGATGTTCTTATACACGTTTTGTTTAGAATTAAAATATATGTTAATTCCTTTGTCAGCAAATTGATTTTAATTTCACAGTTCAGTAGTTTATCAAAACAAAAAATATCAAAGTTGGATGATTATCTTCAAATTTGATATATGGTATATGTATAACTTTTGTTTCTTTTTATACAACTTTATTAATATTAATATTAAATTAATACTATTATTAACTTAATTAATTAGTCTACAATATTTTTTTTTGTTTTGTCTGCTTATGAAGAGGATATTGCGACTTAAATTAAATAAGAAAGCAATTTATTGATAAATAATCAATGGAATCGAAGATTAACTATTTATTGCATATAAATATTTTGTTTAATTGCTCATAAAGTTTATCAACAAATATTTACTATCTCTATTAGAAATAATAAATTTATATTACGGTATTATATACAGATTAACCAACTATTAATCCATTCATTTAGCTAATGTTTAATTTACCACTTCTTATTTTTTTGGGAAAAAGGAACAATAAATTAATAAAAGCAGTCCCTGCGTTGTAATTTTCTGCACCTTCGAATGGAAACCTTGAAATCGCTTTTAAAACTATAACAGTTAATAAATCTGACAAAATTGGTCAGTACCGAAAATAATAAAATTTTGAATATGGTGCTATATTCTCAGTGGATGTTTCTCAAATATTGGAAAAAAAATTCTAGTGACATATCCACAGCGTCCAGGCGTTGTGTATTTTTTTCTGAGAAACATTCCCGTATTTAGGTGCCTCTGGAAATAACTTGTAAGATCTTTTTCGTTTTTTTTTAACTTGCTACTCTTTGACGTTGTTAAATTTGATGTACGGAAAGCGAATGACATTGGAGGAATGTTGACTTTAATTTTTTCATCAAAATGAAATGAAATTAAGCATATTTGTATATTGTCACAGAAATTAATTATGCAAAAAAATTATAAACATTTTTAAGAAAAAAGTTGGACTAAAGATTTTTCTTAGGTACTTACTGCTAGTAATATATCTAAAGCAACCCTTAAAATAAAAAAAAAAACATTAAATAGAAAAAAGGTATTGCAACTAAGGTTTTTTGTCCTACATTTGAGTGACAGTGACTAGAAATATAACACCGTTTTCAAGGTTTAGTTATTTTCAGTTGTTTTCAAGAAAAACACTTTTCACAAGATATATCGTTCACCCTGTATATCGAAAAGTAAGGCTACGTTTTCATATCTGACACAACTTCTTCTTGATCGCAGAATAACAGAAAAAGTTCCTATAAGGTGTACCTACTGATAATTAATCAAAATATGTTATGGATCATTTCATGTTGCAGAAACAGATGGGGAAGCATGTAAATAGTATTTTTTTATACATGGATACGGTGACTGTTTGAATTACAATTACCATTTTTTGAAAAATAATTTAATATCAAGAGATTTTTAGCAAATTATGTCCATTTATTTATCTCGAGAAAGATGAATCTTAGCAGCAAGCAACAGCTTGTCTTTTGTCCTATAGTTGTTACAATTTGAAATACCTTGGAACATAAAAAATTACGAGCGAAAATTACTAGGTCTACCCCGAAAGTAAGCCCCTGTATATTAAAAAAACTGAGGCATACACATACATTTGTGGATATACAGAAATCAACGCTATATTCCAATTTTTATATCCTGAAAACGAAGTACTTAAGGTCAGATGTTTATAGAACATTTTTCGGTAATTTGTAATGTAAAATCCGCCACCAAAATTTGGTCTTTTAATTACACCTTTATAATGGATACTAACGAATATATCAGAGGGATTCTCTAATAGTCTAAAAATTAATACTTATCTAAAATATTTTGACTTAATATAAAATAGATAGAGAATGAAATAATGGATCACCCCCTAAAACTACTCCAACTTAAGCTGAGTTGTAAGCATAAAATATGAATAATGGAATAATTAAAGTAGTATATCTCCCTTAATACCCATCTTGAGAAAAAAAAATTATGTAATAAGGCATCCATATTTTTTGTAGAAAATATTAAGAACAATTTGGGTTTGGGATCACTATACTTATTCATTTAATTGTAGGTAATTTATACTATTATTTAGAAGAATTCAAGTAAGTAAACTGTAACGATCATTTTGTCTGGTTTTCAAAATCTTTCTATTTCTATTACAGGCTGTTAAATTAATTATATGCATAAACTTTAAGGGGTGATTCTCTGAATTATTTTAAACTAAATGGTTATGTAAGTATTGGTCCGCAAATCCATAGTTCTCGTGTTGAAATGAAAAAAAAATCCTTCTTGTTAAATATATCTTGAGGCGTTTGATTTGGAATTACGAAACTTCACTTTATTAAACCTTCATTTCGCGAAAAAAGTTCATATAATTTTTTCCTACTCGTATACAGCGTGTTTGGTAAGTCGATGCATTCCTTGCAGGAGGCTATAGTACAAGTGATTTGTGATATATTTACTTAATATACTATATTCCGAAAATGCTTAGTTTCCGATCTACAGGGTGTTAAAGTTTTAATAAAAAAAATGCAGATTTATAAATATTGCGGAAACCGCTCAAAATATTTTAATGAAATTTTACAGGCCTTGATAGTTAACAACAATACATGTTTTACGATAAAAATATTGTTTTCAGTTTCACCAGTGGCGTGCGCATAGGCACGTATTGTTAAAGAAAAAAAATGATACACCACTGATTTTTCTTAAAATAAAAATTATATTTGAATTCCTTGTTCAATTTGGAAGAGAAAAGGTATCTTGACTGTTTTTCTTATGACGCACTGTTTCCGAGTAAAAAAATAAAATTGATTTATTGCATGGCGTAATTCGGTTTCAATAATTTGAAAAATAACAGAAATTATGCACTTAACTGCTTCACACTCAAACACTCAAAGTGACAGCTATTATTAATTTTGTCAAACAATAACAAAAACGAGTGCACAGCCAACTTGCTAATTTCTGTTTAGATAGCAAATAGTGAATCTAAAAACGGATAAAATTTTTTTAGACTGATGTGTTCCTGCGAGGAATAATAATTTTTTGTAATAAAATTGGTACAAAAAAGCTAATTTTAATTTTTTTACTCGAAAACGGTGCGTCATAAGGAAAACAGTCGAGAAACCTTTTCTCTTCAAAATTGAACGAGGAATTAAAAAATAATTTTTATTTTAAGAAAAATCAGTGGCGTATAATTTTTTTCTTTAAAAATATCCAAAGACGTGCCTGTGCGCTAAAAACAATATTTTTATCGTAAAACATATATTGTTGTTAATTGTCAAGGCCTGTAAAATTTCATTAAATATTTATAAATTTGCAATTTTTTTAATTAAAACTTTATCACCCTGTAGCTCAGAAACTAAGCGTTTTCGGAGTATGGTATATTAAGGAAATATATCACAAATCACTTGCAGTATAACCTCCTGCAAGGAATGCATCGACTTACCAAACACCCTGTATATGCGATTTTAACTATAACATAATCATGAAAAGTCCGAGAAAATAATTGACGTCTTTTTTTAACTTATTTAAGATACCTCTTACTACCTCTAACAAAGTGTACAATTTCTACATCTATGATTTTTTCAGACTAAATTGTACTTCTAGCAAAAAAAAAATATTATGAACTTTTTTGAGAAACGAGTAGGTCTTGAATTATTTTACGTTTATTGTGTGGTAACGTTATTGAAAATTAAAAAGGTGCGTTTTTTTGAATAAAATAAAAGATATCTGTTTATATTTATAATTATAGTTGAAAATAGATTGCATATCCATTATGTAACACTGAAAATCAGTTTGAGCTTTATTACAGTTCTTTCGAAAATTGTTAAGTCTGACATTTTTCAAAACCGTGAATATTGATTTTCTGATAAAATTAAAGGAAATTTATTTAATATAATAGTCTTTATGTCCATTATTATTACAAATATACATATATTTAATAACACAGGTCAACAAGGGTTAAGAAGCAGACACACTAATATACATTCCCGAAGGATTTTGGTGCGCTGAATCCAAATCTGGCCGTAGAATTTCTCTATCACGTCAGGTTTTTGAGATATCCTAACCTAAAAGTGCAAAAAACACTGTTTTTCGTCATATTTGAGGTTTATATAGTAATGCCATCTATTCTTTTTCAAAAAAAATACATATAATTTAAAGGTACAAGGCTCCCTCCCATACTCAGAAACCTGCAGTACATACGAACTCAAACTCACAAACTCCAAATCCACAAACCCCAAACCCACAATCCCTAAACCCACAAACCCCAATCCCACAAAACCCAATCCCACAAAACCCGATCCTACAACTCCAAGCTTACAAACCCCAAGCCCACCAACTCCAAACCCACAAACAAATGTGTAAGAAGTTTCTGAATTGCAATCGACTGCTTGATGTCTAAGGGATCCTTAGTAGATTTTCGCATATTAAGAAACTGAGAAACTTAAAAATTTCAACGTGATATCTCAACGAAAAAAAAAAAAAAGTTATTTGATCAAACTAAACGGCATTCGAAGGAGAGAGCCTTGTACTTTTAGATTCAATTTATTAGTTTTTTGAAAAAGAATAGATGGCATTACTTCATAACCTCAAATATGATGAAAAACAGTTTGCACTTTTAGGTTAGGATGGCCAAAAAACCTGACGTGATAGAGCAATTCTGCTGCCATATTCGGATTCAGCGCACCTAAATCCTTCGGAAATATATATTCAAGTTTCTGCTTCCAAACAAAAGTTAAATTTTGTTGGTCTGTGTAATGAATATAAATTGTAACATTATAATTTTAATCAAATGTTTGGATTTTGTTAATTTTATGGAGAAAAACACATCTAAGTAGTTTAAATGTGGCTACTATTAGTACTATCAGCAGCAGCTTTAATCGTGTAACTCCATTTTATTAGCAATATAATACTTTTAAGATAACGGAAACAACTTTCATGCTTATCATTTTTACAACTTTTATAAAGATTATCTATATTGAGGATATGATGTTACCTTTAATTCATAAAAAGTGATAATCTAAAGTATATAAATTGATTTACTGAAGAAATTATTATCAGTTTTGTAAAATCATAGAACTGTAGAAGCAAAAATGGCAAAGTTGCAAATTTTTGTTTTCATTGTGGCTTTAAGCCAAGGTAAGTTCGATTTTTCAATTTTAGAGTATTATAACTCTATTTGTTTTTAAAAGTGGAATGTTGTAACAAAAATATAACTTCTATCTGTAGTGTACGGTAGCATCGAAATTACCAACTTCCCTGCCCTCCTACCAATTGAGGATATTGACGTGGTTGACCCCAAAGATTTCCCCACTGTACCTGTTATCGTAACCCCACCATGCGTCGCATCCATCAGAGCTCTCCTTGAAGCCATCCTCGAAAGATTGCCAGAAATTGAACAACCAAGACCTCTGCCCGTAGACCCAGTCGAGCCAGTAGTTCCAGAAGTAGAGGCCGAACCCGAAGATAGTCCAGTCGTAGAAACTCCCTGCAGTGCCTGTTTCGAGCACATCAACTCCCTGTTGACTAGCGCTGAGAAGGTTATCGCTGTCAGGAGAATGGCTCTATCATTGTATCGTCGCCGTTAAGTTTATTTGCCTTGACTTATAAATACAGTACCAAGTAAATGTTTGTTTGTTTTTGCATTTGACCCAACAGTGTTAGGTTAAGGACAATAGTGAAATAAATATACACCTTTAAAGACGATTTTAATTTTCGAGTGAACAGGAAGTAGTGCCGTTATGGATTAATAAAAACACCAAATGTTGGTCTAATTAGTAATCTTTTTCATCAGTTTATTTTAACATGAGAAACCTTTACTTTTTTCTTGCCTTATACTAGTATTATATGTAATTTAAATTATACTTAATTTGTTTACTATTATACAGAATGTTGTAAAAAACTTTCGGGAGTTATTTATGTTGTCAGAACAAAAGGTTTGTTTTTTCCCCAAAACGATTCATAAAGGCTCAACGATCCTTCAAAGGCTGGATGTCAAAAATAGTTTCATCAATAACTCAAGAAGATTAAAGATTTACTTTAAACTGCTTCATACTAGCCTATATTTTCTTTTCTAAACAAAAGATTTCTTAGCGATCTCTATTTCTTAGTTAAAAAATAAGTTTATATTATTGATTGGCTATCCCAATTTTATTGAAATGCCTTAATTTGTAGAAATATTAAACAAAAAAAAATCTTTTGAAAGACAGTAACTTTTTAAGCAAACATTTTGGTATGAGGATTTGATTATGTTTTGCACCTAATTAATTATGACTCAGTATGCATACATATAATTTGAAAATCCAACTAGTGGTGCGATTAAGAAGAATCTGATGGATTCCTACATTAAAAAATACATATTTTAATCAATACTTTGAACTTCTTGAGTTTTTTTTCTTTCACAAGCAAAACAATTAAAATTCATAATAATGTTAAGACTTTGTTAGCAGCTGACCATAAGTAAGGACCAATTATTTTGCTCCAATTTCTCAAAAATTAGAGGTACAAAGTTGTAGATAAGTTGAACCCATCTTTTATATCATTCATTCCAACCATATCAATAGTCTAGCTACGAAATACATCCGTAGGAGTTAGAAAAGGGTCGATTTAGCTTTAAACCTGGCAAATACTACTCCTGTTACACTGTTTACAGTCGTCATTCATACTTAAACAAAGAACATTATACCAAAGATTCGCAAATCTTTTCAATAATCATCATAATCATCCTAATCAGAAAGTCTAAAAATCCAATAAGAAAGCTATACACCAACTAGGTAGCCTCTATTTTTAACACTTACCTGATATTGAAACAGCATTTGATCTAATCTCCTTTAAAAAATTGATAACAGAAGCTAACTGTGGAATTGATAGTACGATTTGTGGATAAATAAAATTATGCGTAACAAATAGACTCATTCAGCAGCACTTTGGTGCGACAGTGGTGATATATGTCCAAGTAAACTAACAAAGTAGGAAAGGCATATGGTCATGTGGGGAAATACGTATGGGGATATAGCATGAGACCTAATGCAATGAGCAAGATTCCTAACCTTTTCGGTAGATATAAACCAGAAGGTAACTAGTACAGGGATAACTCTAGATAACAAACAAACCTAGAATGTGCTTGTGTATTTAAAAAAGCCTTAGCACTAAATGAGCAGTGGGGAAAGCCAGGGACTAAACTAGACAGTGTTACACTAACCGTACATGGTAAGAATCATGGTTAGTTATAGTTTTCCATGGCCGCCAAAAAGCTATATCAAAGAATTGCATAACTGCAGCTATTCAAATCTCAGAGGTTGACCTATTTTAAGTTGATAGGGCAGCCAAAGTCCAACCCATCCTCCGTGACTGTAACTTCTGTGAGCTGGACTACCGGCCTTATAATTCGGAATTGACTCTATCTGATTATACAGGGTGATTCACTTTTTACGGACATTAGGACTTTAACCATCGATAGATTTCGTAAAATGAATGTCATTTTGAAGTATACACTTTTTCTTCTTTTAGAGATATAAGCTCGTGAACAAACTTTTTTTTGTTTTTATTTATTTTTTCTTAAACTATGAAAGCTATTTCTTTTATATTTAGTACGAAGTGTACGAATGAAAAGCTCTATCGATTTTACAAATTATTGTGAAAATAGATCGAATTTTTCAAAATGAATATATTTTTCTTACATTGCGGTTTATTCTACAGCAAAAAGGTCTTTTACTATTTTTAAATGAAATGCTTGGTTTTTGAGAAAAATGGCTTCTTATGGATTCATTACATGTGAAATGGTCAAGTTTTTCAAACAAAGTAATACAGAATAACGTATTTAAGATTGAAAAACAAACAGAAATAACAATGAACAATAGAGAATAAAAGAAATAGTATCACAACAAATGTTCCACATGTCCATCGCCTAATTAAGCTTTGAACTGCTCTCCTTGCGGTTGTGTTTAAGAGTTTCACAATTATTTTCAATTCTTCTTTCTTAACTTTTCAAGAGTGCAGACTGGTGAACTATACACCCTTTCTTTAATAAATCCCCAAACGAAATAATCCAGGGGATTTAGATCTGGAGATCGTGGCATCTAAGCAATGGAATCGGTATCAGGTTATGTATGATTAATTTCCAAAATACGCTTGATCCAACGATGCTCCCCGAGCCACTGCCTAATTTCAAGACCATAACGAGTCGTAGAGTAAAGTACTCGTAAATCTTTTTTGTTCGAAAAACTTAACCATTTCACATGTAATGAATCCATAAAAAGTCATTTTTTCTCAAAAACCAAGCATCTGATTTAAAAATAGTAAAAGACCTTTTTGCTGTAGAATAAACCGCAATGTAAAAAATATATTCAAATTTCCATTGGTGTAGTAATTATATTGTCAGAGCCCCTTACGGACGCCTATGATTTCATGGTTTAAGAAAAAATAAATAAAAGCAAAAAAATGTTTTAAGAACTTATGTCTAAAAGGAAGAAAAAGTGTATACTTCAAAATAATATTATTTTGACGAAATATATCGATGGTTAATGTCCCAATCATAAAAAGTGAATCACCCTGTATTGTTTCGTTGTTAGTGACCAAACTTTTCTAGTGCCGAGTATTAAAATAGTTTCAAATTAAAATAAGAACACTTTCGAAAGCAATTCTTGAAATGCAGAAATATATGAATTAATGTATGGTAGTTAGAATTGCATGTTGACCTTAGTCCAAAATACGCAGTCATAATTAAGAACATGAATAGAAATATATTTTTTGTGGAGGAGTGAAATATCGAATAATTTCAATCTAACAGGTACATTTTTTCTTTAATAGGTGATTTTGTTTCCTTTTTTATTTAATGTCAGTAATTTCAATTATGTATTCGGAAGGCCTAATAAAGACAGAAAATCGAAAAATAAATTTTTTCTCGGCCTTTTAAAAAATAAGCAAATTGCCCCTTAACTCCCGTTAACTCGGTGCTCCACTTCGTAATAGCGAAGGCGCTGCGCAGGCTTACGGAGTACACAGCGATCACACGTTGTAGCGAAACAGCCGATTTCCTAGATTGTCTCGTCCAGTTTTGCAATTGCTTTCAAAATCAAAGTGCAACGGATCTAAACTTTATTAAGACTTTATTGACGAATGAGCGAGTGTTTTTTAGCCGTATTTGTCAATTTAAATAAGTAGGTACCATACAACACTGAAAAGTAATACGTCACACAATAAGCTATACTTGCGTACTACAAACTGAATATTTAATTGAACATAATACTAAGAACTCATATTCAATTATGAAACAGTGAAAACGTTAAGAATGTTAGAGTTACGTTAGTGACCAAACAGTACGGTAAGTCATTCTCGATGTAGGCCAGTGGTCAGGAGTGGTCCGAAAAAGGGATTAAATAATTTGAAAATATTTTTTTTTCGCCGTAAATATGCATTTCAAACATTTTCGCGTATTCAGATTATACTCATTTTTCCCCATCATTAAAATTAATGACATTATAACTAAATCACCCTGTACACTAACTTTTCTCTGAATCTAACCTAGATATTAAATATCAAAGAGTGTACACAACATTTGATATTTTAATTTTTTTTTTAAATAATGCGACTCACCGGATACACAAAAAAACATTGTCGTGAAAATTCACGAAAATTCATAATATAGGTAGATCCGCCTGCAAAATTAAAATGTCGCACTTTGATGTATAACCGGATCTATTTTTACTACAATTAAGTTTCGTGACAATAAATTTTTGTGTATATGTAAAATACTGGGTGTTTAAAAAACTTTTTCTCAGATGTCGAAAGTAAAATTTATGGCAACAAATTTACATCCGCATGTGTATTATACAATGTTTAATAATGTGTAATCAAACATTAGTTTTCTTTCTTTGGCATCCAGCTTTCAAAGATATCTGGGATAGGAGGCTAATATCTCAATAACATCCGAAATCCAACTAAAGACGGCTAATGCTATTCCCAAACGATATCACGGCCCTAATGAAAGATGACCTGGCTAGATTGCAGGCTTACAGATATATTTGAAAATGGGAAAACTGGATGCCGATGGTCCATTTTCGGCGCTCTTCCATTGTTTGTCAGATTAAGAATATCCCAGGCGGCAGACCGTCGACTCGCACTGGCTATCAGCATTTGTCAGCGTTATATAACTCATTCTTCCCCTTTCATTTATCTATTTGTGCAAGCACGGGCAGTTTATAAAGTGGGAGGGTACAATTTCTTAAGAAAACATATTTTGCAAAAAAATAGATGTTTCTTAATGTCGTTTTATTATATAACTGCTATCTATGTAATGTGTTGGTTTAAAATTGCAGTATAAATATTTGTTAATTATGTTTTTTTAGACAAACTTTAGGTCCAAACACGAACCAATCCGAAAATTCTGACTTTATATTCTGATTCAGTGGGACAAAACAATATAGGATGCACTGGTATGTTTCAATTACACAGCTCACTTTTTTATGCGCTGTGTAATATGTACATTAATTATTATTAAATTAAACATAATGAGTAGACAAAATTACATTTTCTACTCAAGATGTAATACAGAATTTTCATCCTTTGTTGCTAAAAAGTGGAAAATATTTAAAAAGCATATTCATGAAGCTTTTATTGAAATATATCAAAAAATACATTTTTGGCTTGTTTCAGTTTAAAAAATTGAAGTTACAAATTTAATTATTCTCTGAAAATGGCTGTCCTCAGTTTTGGTTTCTAGCCTTTCTTCTGTCACTGTTTCAGAATTGTATGCTTCTGAATACACGTGAATCTTTGTGGTATCTGCTTGATCACATTCATCGTTTAAACTGCAGGCTCCTGAAATTTCGTCTTCAGTATTTTTTTCATTACTCTCATCATTTTCATCAGACTGAGTATAACTCGTTTCATTTCTATCATCGTTAATACCATTTTGCGCAGCTTCATACTCTGCAACATTTTCTTTAATATCTTCTACAACTGTATCTTCAACTTTATTATCTTTTTCTACCTCAGATCTTACATATTCAGATCCATTTGTCTCTGCGTGTATATCATCAATATCATTATTTTCAAACTTATTATCCTCAGGTTTTTCTGTAATGTTTTCATCGACCTTGTCATCAGGGTTTATACTATCTGTATCCTCAGCTGGACTTGTTTCTACTTTTATGTTTTCGTTGATACTTTGTAAATCACTTGATGACATTTCTGTTGCTATGTGTTCGTTTGTATCCTCATTTTCTTCTTCAGAATTCATGATACCTGTTTCAGATCTCCCATTTTCGGTTGCACTTGCTCCCGATACGTCCTCACTGTTTTCTATATTACTTTCAACTATGCCTGCATCTGCATTTACTTGCTGTTCTTTTTCATCTGATTCTTTACCACTCACTTTCACCTCTTGTGTTTTACTAGTTTTCTCATTTTCTTCAACTGCAGATTCAGATTTTTCATTGGCTGCATCAGTACCAGTTTCGGTATTACTCTGTGTGTCTAAATTTTCATTTGTAGTCTTCTTTTCTGCCTGATCATGTACATTCGTCTCTCTTCCGATTTCTTCACTTCCCTCGGCGTTACTTTTTTCTTTAGCGTTACTGACTGCGTTAACATTTTGTTCAAGATTTTCATTATCATTTGGACCTTCATTATTATTTTGATTTTGAGCAGTTTGGCTTGGTGCGGATTGACTTCCTGTAACTGGATTTTCTGCATTCAAATTTGTTTTGCTTGCTTGCGATAGCTTTAATTTCTCATTTAAATTTTTCTCCACATTTGCTACAAGTTGTCTCAAGCTATCTATGTTCTTTTGATTTTCTTCATCGTCACTCTCAGGTTCTACTCCATGTATTCTTATTACTTTCTCAGCTAGCATGTTTATTTGTTGTTTGTCTAACAATACAGGTGCCTTTTTAGTTTTTGGTTTTGACTTTACTGTCTCTTTGTTTTCTTCCGTAACGGCCTTTTCGTTTGAAGTATCAGCTTCGCTGGAAGCGGCAGCTTTCGCCAGTTCATCATCATTGACTTCATCTTGTTTAATTTTTTCTGTGCCATCGTCGTCTAACAAGGAAAATACTCCTGAAAAGAAAATATATAAGAAAATATTAGAAATACAAGGTAATCGATTTATTTTAAACAGACTTAAACCCGTTTTCATTGACCAATTTTTGGCCCAACAAATTGATCGAGAAATTAATCAAGTAATATTGGTACAAGTGCCTATTATACAGGGTGATTCACAAATGGTGACCAAAAATTAAATCTCGTATTCTTTGGTGAAATTTAAAGGGAGTTTTTCCTATAAAGTTTTTATCTAAGACGCTTCCTTAAAAAAATATAGGCTGTTTAAACTTCAAAAAATATTTTTAATTATTTTAAACAACACAGCCACACAAAAAATAAAAAGTTGTCTGTACGCTTCACGCAGCATATATTATCTGTAGTATTTTTGCCTCCTGATCACGAATCCGGTATCAGAATTGAGCTATCACATCACAGGAATTTCCTAACCTCAAAAACCAGGTCAAAAATTCACGAAAAAGTATTAAAAAAAATACAAAAAATTTTTTTCTATATTCAAATGTTAGATATTACGAATTTTCAAAAAATAACAGATTCGCGCCAAATTTGGTGTATGGGGGTTTTCGGAGTCGCTGATCACGAATCCGAGGTCAATTTTACAAAATTCAAGATGGCGGATCCAAGATGGCCGACCAAGTTTTCAAAAAATAACACAGCGTCAAATTTGGTATACGTGGGTTTTCGTGGCCGCAGTTTGTAATATTTTTGTTTACTTTATAACCTGAGTACCCAATCATGTTTTCACTTTCTTTTTTTCGGTTATATCTTGTTATTTTTTCTGTAAAAGATCTATTAACGTGTTTTCTGCCTAATCTCAAGTAATAAAGTACATAGGTAAATAATTGATCTCGGATTTGTGATCACTGACCCCGAAAACCCTGGTATACCAAATTTGACACAAATGTGTTATTTTTTGAAAATTTAGTCGGCCATGTTAGATCCGCCATCTTGAATTTTGCAAAATTGACCTCGAATACGTGATGAGCGACCCCGAAAACCCTCGTATACCAAATTTGTCGCGAATCTGTTATTTTTTGAAAATTCGTGATATCTTAACCTTAATTGACCCGTTTTTTTTTTATGTTAGAAAAAGAACCATCAATTCTGACCACGGATTCACATTCGGCGGGGTCTTAACTATATAAATGTGTTCATTTGAATATATAAAAAAATTGTTCTATCTTTCCTAACACTTTTTCGTGAATTTTTGATATTTTTGATCTGTTTTTAAGGTTAGAAAATTCCTGTGATGTGATAGCTCAATTCTGACACCGGATTCGTGATCAGGAGGCAAAAATACTACGGATAACATATGTCGCATGAAAAAAGTACAGACAACTTTTCTTTTTTTGTGTGACTGTGTAATTTAAAAACTAGTAAGTGAAATAATTTTAAATTGGGCACATGTATTTATGTAAACACTATCCAGAATCTGAGGACTTTTCCTAAAATTTACATGTTCCAGTGGCGGAGATACAGAGTATCGGTGGCATATTTTTCTAAATAAAATTCTACGCCACTGCTTTACGGTAACAACCATAATATTTCGTCTTTCAATTTTCTACAAATTACTACTCTTTTATGTTTTTCGAAAAAAGTCTGATTTTCGAGTAAAACTTTAAAAACGAACTGAGAACACACTTCGATATTCGAATATAATGCCTTTTAAAATTACATAGTGGGCTGCGATAGCAACTTTGACATTCTGAGCAGTTATTAAATAATTCTTTTCGTCAGATTCAAACAACAATAAATTTCGAACAAATTACATTTCCGTTACTAAAAAGATGTCGGGCCTATGTTCGTGGAAATGGAGGTATTTTTGAGCATTTACTCAAATAAAATTATTAAAATGGTGACTAATGTTATTAATTTCTTTATTCTAATAAATATCCGAATGATTAGTGCTTGTCATGTCATTTAAGTAAAAGTGTTTTCAGTTGGTTTTTTAAGTTTTACTCGAAAATCAGTTTTTTTTTTCAAAATACATAAGAGAGTAGTAATTTGTAGAAAATTGAAAGACGAATCCAAAAATATCATGGTTGTTACAGTAAAGCAGTGGCGTACTATTTTATTTAGAAAAATATGCCACCGGTACCCTGTATCCCCGCTACCGGAACATGTAAATTTTAGGAAATGCCCTCAGATTTTGGATAATGTTTACATAAATACATGGGCCCAATTTCAAATTATTTCACTTACTAGTTTTTAAATTATTTCAAAGAATTAAAAATATTTTTTAACACCCAGTATCTTTTTAACGAAGCATCCTAAATAAAAACTTTATAGGAAAGACTCTTAAAATACACCAAAGAATACGAAGTTTCATTTTTGGTCACGATTTGTGAATCACCCTGAATAAATTGTGATAAATTAACTAACACCATTTATTTTGCCAAAAAAACGAGAGACTGGAAAACAGATTCTAATTTATGAATGATTTTTAGTAGCATTTAATATTTATTGAATAGTGCCAATTTCAAATTACATTTGACAATTTCGATACATTTTTTATTTTTAAAATAGTACAGATACAGGTTTGTTGTAACAGTTACGTTATTCTAGCATAAATTACAATTCTATTAAAGAAATGAACATCACAGCAGGCCTAGGGATTCTGATAGTGAGTTTGTACTCAGTAACTAACGACAAAGATCACGGCATAATCCAAAAAATCATTGTACTATATATGTTTTTTATTTTCAGGCTCATCGATTTTTATGTTCAATTACGTATTTTTATAACGTCTTTATGTATTCCAGATAACATGACGATATAGAAGCTATGACGTCATCAACACTGTTTTTTAATTGAATGTGATCATATTTATATTAATTAAAAAACCTACATGCAATTTTAATTAATCTCCTTTAAAAATAAATAAATATGTTTCGGTTTTTAAGTTTTTTAATACATACAGGGTGTTTCTAAAATAGGGTTCTAAACTTCTGCTGCGTTTATAACTCATTAAAATAAGCCAAAAAGTTCCTATTAACATGTGCCTTAAAACGCACCCTTAGGAAGTTATATGCCCTTAAAAGGGCTCAAACAAAACTGGTTTTTTTTCTGTTATTGACAAAACGGTCGCAAATAAATAGAAAAAAATGTATGGGTCTTACATAACTTTTTACGTTAAATAACATGGGCTACTCCGTTTTTCGACATGCAAATCATTCCCATTTAGGTTGGTGAAGGGGGTTTTCGGCCCGTAATTTTGTTTATTTCAATTTTTTTACAATTTTCTCTACAGATTTATAAAATTTTAACAATTTTACGTAAAAAATATTGTCTTTGTCCAAATCGATATTTCCAATGGTTTTCGAGTAAATTGAGTTGAAAATTACTCTGCTCTTTAAGTTATTAGGCCAAAAATTACAAAAATCTGTTTACCATGGCAAATAAAAGACTGACGTTGCCACAACGCTTAACAATTTAAGTTATTGATAAACTGTCAATTGAGCTTTGCAGTGTTTAATTAGTAAAAGCGGTGAGTGGAAAATTTAAGTATACAACATTATTGCAACTCATAAAATGGAGTCATATTCAAACACGGAAATGGCAGATGTGCACTTGAAATACCTGTCGAGAAGGAAGTCTTCTATTCGGGTATGCTGCCGCATACAGACGCCTCGCTTCTGATGCATTTCCAGCCGCACGGCCGTACATAAAGTGCATATCAACGTCTGTATGAAGGACGCTATCTTGAAATTTTTAAGTTGTCATAAGGCGACGCTAATGGGAAAATTTTTGTAATTGTCTCCGTTTACTAAAAAAATTAAATGCAACGGTACAGGTTTTTTTTTCATGGCTCGGTAGTCCATTCATTATGGAAAACAAATACACAAAACGGAGGTCGATATTTTTTTTCGTTTTCAAGTTATTGCTAAAATCCCAATCTTGTTCTTAAAAAGAATTATTGCTTTATTTAGAAATTTCTTATATAACTGCAATATTTCATTTTTTTTATTAATTCCAAATATCTGAGTAGTTATAAAGATAATTGTTTCGATAACGAAGGAGGCTTTATCCTATGAAAATAGACAAATAAAAAATTATGTCAAACGATATGTGACAGCTCTTGCTTCGTGTAAAATTAGTGTCATTCGTGTGAGAAAAGTACTTGTGTTCCATATGAATTTCCCAGGTCTCTAACTAATTCCCTTAGACTTACTTGGGGATTTACAAAAAAACAAACCAACATATTAATAATATTATCTTATCTTGCACGGCGATGCTTTTCTTACAGAATGTAGTAACGTCTGGCTAAACGCGGAAATATGTACTTCTCTGGAGTAGCGTATTCTACGAGAGTATCGCAAAGCGTATTCTCTTGAAGCTATAACGGCATTTTTCAAACATAAACTGCCAACATATCATACGTTTTCACATTCGTAAAAGGCATTTTCCTTGTTCACAAGTACTTTTCCAACACAAATAACACTAATTTTGCACGTAGCAAGAACTGTCCCATTTCGGTTGGCATAATGTTTCAGTTGTCTATATTCATAGGGCATAGCCTGCCTCGTTATGGAAACAATCTTTATAACTACTCAAATATTTGGAATTAATAAAAAATTAAACATTGCAGTTATCAAAAAATTTCAAAATAATTCTTTTTAGGGCAAGATCGGTATAGTTTTACAATTTAATTTTGGATTGGCTTATGTCAATGTTATTTAGAGAACTAAATAAAATAGGATGTTCTAGCACAACCTCACTATTTTAGCAATAACTTGAAAACGAAAAAAGATATCGACCTCCGGTTTGTGTATTTGTTTTCCTTAATAAACGGTCTATCAAGCTATAAAAAAACTATATTGTTGCATTTCATTATTTTAGTAAACGAAGACAATTACAAAACTTTTCTCATTAGCGTCGTCTACCGTTGCGCAGAAAAATAATATTTTTATTTCTATATCATAAAAATAAATTTTATTAGTAGTTCTTTAAAATGAAACATCGTTTATTGAAATCGATTAAGGCATTTAGAAGTTATGACAATTTAAAAATTTTAAGATAGCGTTCTTCACACAGACGTTGCTATGGTAATAACAAAAAAAAAGTTCAAACAAAACTTGTAAAGGGTTTAACAGTGTATCTAAAAAATGTATTTGCAACTTAGGTTATAGAAGCAAAATTTCAAAAAACTTACAATTTTCTGTAACACTATAGCAGTTGCGCCCCCTAGCGTTGAAGTTACAAACTTGAAAATATTTTAAATCAATTTCTTTTGGTCGTATTTGTTAATTGATTTTTTACCCCATAATCGTAGCACGTCTAGTTTTCTATATACAGCCACTCGATATCGTTAATGGATCACCCTGTATATGCATGCATATTTAAACACCCCGTAACTTATAAATTAAACAATTTTGTACTATCTTTGGCCAAATGAACGTATTTTGGTTGCAAGATTTTTTAATAGCATTTATGCTCCTTAAAATCCTTTAAATATATCCTGTACTTTGTTTTTGAAATTATCGTTTGCTGTAGAAATTGAAGATTTAGCTTACTTTAATAATTAGATATAGAAGCTCAATAAAGACTATAACATATCTCAAACGAAAACTATCAAATAAATTCCGTATATACTGCAAAATATGAATCGTGTAGAAGTTAGAAGTAATTTTAATAAAGTACAAACTCATTTACTTCAATATTTTTTAAAAGAATGTTAAAATTTGAATCCTTCATATCTTTCGAACCAATTGACATAATTTTACAAATACACAAAAATAAACCTGAAATAATTTTCAAGGATCCCTTCCTGAACCAAGCCTACATTTTATTTTTTTGTAACGTTTTATTTGAATTATTGGAGCTATATTCTGTTCGTTGGCAAATTCTATAAACAATATTTAAGAAGCACGTTTGTTAAATCGGTGTAATTTAAAATATAATAAATAAAATAATTTTTATAAATATCCAAAATATGAATCACTATTATGAGTATCATGAATATATCATATCCAAGAAAATACTTATGAGCCATTTATTTATTTTCTCTCTTTATTTATAATTTCTATAACTAAGTACAATTTTACAACTAAATTGATTGAGCTAACGTTTATTAAATCCAAAAAACTTACCCGTAATTAACAGTAAAATAATGATTATTTTAGACATATTGACACTAACCACACCATTGAAAAATCCCTTATTTCATTTTACGATTCAGATCGAACCATTATCTGCATCATGACCATAAAATTTGATAAAACTGATAATTACTATATGAGATTGATTAATCCAATTCGTTTGGGTAGTCATGCCTTTTATTAGCACCATAAAAATATTTTATTATTTTATTGGTTAGTTAGTTATAAACCAATGTATCGTTATTTGGCAAATTTTTCCAAAAAATGATTTGGACACCATTATAGTTGAAAAGGAAATAAGTACCAAGTAAAACTAATATTACATTTATTTATTATATTAGTAAAATATACAAAAATATCACACAACATAATGTAGCATCAAAATTTCTTATGTTTGTGCGTTTAGTTCCTTCCTTCGTTTTTCTTCCAACTTTTCTTCTAGGTTGCTACTTACGCTTGCCACCACTAACTTCAAATTCTCTATGTTTCTGTAATTTTCTTCACTCTGGCTATCTAATTCAACGCCATGGATACGGATAACGATATCTGCTAACCTATCTATTTGTTCCTGGGTGATGGATAGTCCAGGTACGATGGACTTTCTTTGGGTAGCTGATGCTTCCAGTTGTGTCTCGAGTTCAGCGTTGAGGCAATAAACTCCTGAAAAGACCAAAATTCAAATTTTGTTAAGAATAGGTCATCATTAAAAGGTTGATTATAATTATTACACTAAAGTCCGGTACTTTGAGTCTCGGTTAAGGCCTGATTAACTAATCAGGAGATTAGACTGATTCTAAAATAAGTCAGTATGAGAGTGTATATCAGTGAGAATACATACATACATAATCAAATTCCCTTTTACCCTTAGGTGTCGGGATTACAAATAGTTTCCTAACTACCTACGAGTGTATACAAATTTTCTCCACTGCTTTTTGTCTCTTGCTATTAGTCTTGCTTCTCGCCATGACTTGCCTCTATTTTCTAATGCTTTTTCTATTGTCCTGTCCCACGTTTCCCTTGGTATTCCTCGCCTTCTTTTAGCTTGTATTTTAGCTTTCCGTATCCTTTTCACTTGTCTGCTATTATTCATTCGTTGTAAGTGCCCCCACCAGCTCAGCTGTCGTTGTTCTATGAATTCTAATACCGATTGTACTCCTAAATCATTTCTTATTTGCTCACTTCTCATTCTATCCATTTTCGTTACCCCTCTCACTCTTCTCAGAACTTAATTTCTGTTACTTGAATTTTACTCCTGTGTTGTCTCGTTAATATCTTCCCAGACTCATATGTTAAAATTTGTTTATAAACTGCTTGATATACATTCATTTTAGTTTTTGTAGATATTTCCCTCTTGTTTTTTTACAATACATGACTGGTTACAAATCGAATGAATCATGATTATTATGGTAAAAATCGAAAAAATCACAAAAATGGGGTTAAAAAACAATACTTTTTAGGGAATTTTTTTGGTGTATTTAAATTGGGTGTAGGACCTTTACACTTGGCTCGAGAAAACTTCATGTTATGTAGTATCATCACACCAAATTTCATCAAAATCGGTTCGATATATTTTGCATAATAATTTTGCAATCCAGATTAAAAAAAATGCAAATCTTCAAAATTTTGCACAGCAAAAACCAAGGCCCTTAGATACTTGAAAATTTAATCACATATAGAAGGGCTCTCAGACTATCAAACTTTTTTTGAAAAATTCGAATTCGTCAATTAGGAGAGCTCTGGCGCTTGTTTAAACATTGGTCGAATTTTTATACTTATAAACAATTAGAACTTTGTGAATATTCAATCAAATCAAATTTTTTAAAGCAGGTTTTAAAAGTTCTTGGAAAGACGCTTCTTTAAAAAAAAACAGATCGATTGATCAATTAGTTACGTAGTTATAGCCGATTCAATTTCGAGCAGGCCGAAGCGGCCGCGCTCTCTGCTTCCCCCACCACCACCACCCGTACGATTTTATTGAATTTCTCGCTTGCATAAATAACTTTAAACACGTTTTAAAGTAGGTTGCCAATGAAGAAAAGTATTGTAATCTTAGACCTGGTAAGTACTCGGAATACCAAAGGTATTTTTCGAAAAATTAGCCCGGATGTCCCAGTACATTTAGTGTAAATAACGGTTATAACTTGATCAATCGATCTTTTTTTTTTTTAAAGAAGCGTCTTTCCAAGAACTTTTAAAACCTGCTTTAAAAAATTTGATTTGATTGAATATTCACAAAGTTCTAATTGTTTATAAGTACAAAAATTCGACCAATGTTTAAACAAGCGCCAGAGCTCTCCTAATTGACGGATTCGAATTTTTCAAAAAAAGTTTGAAAGCCTGAGAGCCCTTCTATATGTGATTAAATTTTCAAGTATCTAAGGGCCTTGGTTTTTGCTGTGTAAAATTTTGAAAATTTGCAATTTTTTTTTTAATCTGGATTGCAAAATTATTATGCAAAATCTATTGAACCGATTTTGATGAAATTTGGTGTGATGATTCTACATAACATGAAGTTTTCTTGAGCCAAGTATAAAGGTCCTACACCAAAAAAATTCCCTAAAAAGTATTGTTTTTAACCCCATTTTTGTGATTTTTTCGATTTTTACCATAATAATCATGATTCATTCGATTTGTAACCAGTCATGTATTGTAAAAAAATTAAAACATTTTTTTCCTCTTCCATTTTCGCCTAAAATCAACTCTTAAAAAGATACATAATTAAATAGGAAGAAAAATATGTCATTTTTCCAATTTCTTTAACATATTGTACCGCCAAAAGTTAAGCCCACGTTTTTTTTATGCGCACAGAAAAATTTTCATTTCTAGTGATATTTGAAAGCCAAAAAGCCAAAAATCTCCGTGGATATACGATTCACCCAAATATGGCATTTTGAAACAGATACCATCTGGACTATTGCTGTATCCTACAAATAGATTTTTTGTCTTTCATTACATTTCTTAATGATGTGGTCCATAAACACCGTAAATAAGATAGGGCTCATTCCTCTACCTTGTCTTAATCCTTCCTTTGTTTTAAATATTGCCGATTTCATCAACTGTGAGAATACAAAATATTTAAATAAAATTTGGTGTTAAATGTGTTGAGGTAAGCTCCATTTTCAATCGAAAGTATTATCTTTCGGATTTGACAGAAACACCTAATGACGTCATCAATTATATTTTTTCCAGAAACATACCCAATTTTTTTCCCTGTTAAAAAGCTCTCTTTTTTCTAATAAACTTTTATTAAAATACATAAAAGTCATTAAGAATAAATAAAAGTATTAAACTCGATAATTCTTTAACACAAATGGTGATGATAACAATAACTAAACTTAAAAAATGAGGCAAACGCTTTCATACTACATACATATTACAATCTATTCTCTATATTATGATCTCTCATTTCAAGACATATCCAATCTTCGCCTGACTTCTTTGTGGGCTGCGTTTATTAACATTTTACCGTAATTATACAAGCGTTTGTGATTTTTTACTTTCAAATGATTACCTAATATCTCGCGAAGGTGTTTTGTAAACCTTATTTTTTAAAACCCCCCCATAAAAAAAATCGGGGGGTGACTTTCCGGATCACAGAATAGATCCATTAAGCTCAATCCATTTTTCTAGGAAAGTGTTATCTAAATATTGCTGCACAATTCTGGTCTTGTGGGTTGTGGGGTGGAGCCCCGTCGTGCTGAAACCATAGGTTTCTTCTTACCTGCAAAGACACATTCTCCAGAGGTGCAGGAAGTTCTTCTTATAGAAAATTTAGGTAACTCATGCTGTTCAATGTATGTTCATAAAAATAAGGTCCAATTCAATGCCTACCGATGATGCCGCACCATACATTTACTTCAAAATGGTCTTGGTTTTGGACTGGATTTACAATGTGGGGATTTTCAATGAACCAGTAAGTGTTCGTTGCGCCTCTTTGGCAAACCATTACTGACAAACCGACTTTCGTCCGTCCAAAGAACGTACCGAAAAAGGTTCTGCTCAACATTTTCTACATTTACTGCAATTTGAGCTATAAAAGCTGATTTATCCAAATTTAATTTCCGGCGAGCTTGCCGTATAGAATTTCTTGGATTTTATTCAAAATACTGTAACAGTCTAGCTGTATTAACATTGTTTCTTACCCTTCCGTCAATTATTTGATTTTTCCGAACAGAAAATGCGTCTTCATTTCGTCGCACGGTCGCCTCCAATCTTGTAACGGTTCTATGATCAGGAATAAGGCGCTCTGTATACATTTCTCGATATAACTCGACAGCTCTTCTTGAATTTTTTTGTGACTCGCCGTAAATTAGCAACATATCAACTTTTTCTGAATGAGAAACATTTTGTAAGCACAAAAGTTATACGTCTGACGTTCGTAATGAGTAATGACAAGTAGTATTTTGTGACGTCTATTCACTTTAAACAAGGAACATTCAATTATTTTCCAGCGACTACCTGGTTCTTCCACCGCTAATGTGATTTTTAGGTGGTATTTATTTTGAGACTCTTTTGGGCGTTATTGCTTGTAACTTTTAAACGGGAAGTAATACAGAAAAATTTCTCTAATAAATGTTTTATTAGGGAAAAAAAATTGGGTATGTTTCTGGAAAAAATATAATTGATGCCGTCATTAGTCGTTTCTGTCAAATCCCAAAGATAATACTTCCTATTGAAAATGGAGCTTAACTCATCCCAATTAAGGAGGTTCGATACCAAAAGAAAAATGGTAAGAATGTTTTCAAAGCAATTGAAATCTGTTAATAAATATGCAAACTGACTTGTGTAAAAATATCAGATCGATTGACAACGTAGTTTTTTTGAAAAATGATTTTAAAAATTATGCTCTTTTACACAGGCTCTTATGGGAGTTGGGAAAAAACATTAATCAAATGTGAATATTGCTCTTAAAAATGGTTAGGATCGGAAAAATAAAATTGTAATTAAAGAATTAAATATTACTAAACATTTTAAAACAATAAAAATATGCACCTACAATGTAATTATTGAGATAATGGAATGAATAGATACCGTTTTGACAAATTTGAACAAACATCTGATCCAATGAAAGGAAATATGGCAACACTGTACGCTGTATTTAATGCTTCGACTGATGCGTTATATGTATTTGAATAGCTCGATTATAGATTATAAAATTATTCCAGTCGAAAATATATGTAGTAATAATTAATATTAAATAAATTTTTCGTGATCTAAAGCAATATACTAGCAATTTGAAACAAAAATTGAAAGGATCTCTTTGCAAAACGAACAGTATAGATGTTATGTCATAATCTTCAATTTGACAAGTCGACGTCTCACTGTCATACACTGAACTTCTTGATAGTTATCATATGGATTCTCGGTTTGCACATTTTATTTTATTCTCATCAATCCACATTCTCTTTTACACTCATTTTATATTACTTTTCAGTCATTACTTTTCCTTTATACCTTGGTTGTTCATTCATGTTTATGGAATTCGCGCAAAGTTGACAGTAATGACAGTTGACCCAACTTTTACCACCACGCCATGGCAATGTTGCCAGATTTCATCCATAATTTTACAAGCTCATAATGAATAAATAGACGCTTTTATTCAAATAAAAAGTGAACTGACGTGTATTAAACACGAAAAAAATATGCAAGCTAATATGTGTTGTATAAATTTCATTTTTAATAGCATACTTAGTTCGCTGAAATTAATTTATGTAAAGTTGGTACTGCAACAAGACTCCCATGTATAAACATAGGCATACTCTCCGCACCACCCGCCCCGGAAGAGGTGTATCGAACGTCCTTAATTAACACCAGACTCAAAGTACCGGGCCTAAGTCAAACTGGCAGAACGCTATTAATGAAGTTGAGTTTACAATACTTACAATTCAGATAAAGGTTTTTACCGTTGCTTTTCGCTACTAGATTTTACAAATGAAAAATATTGATTAAAGAAAAAATATTTTTCCAAAAAAGTTTGATACATATCACTTTTTTATTAAAATTATAATTATGTTTAATGTCCTGGTTATTTATTTATGAAAACCCCATAAATTATACATTGTTTTGGACCTAAAATTTTGAAAAGCTAGTGAAATGTGACCAAAAAAGAAATAGCATAAAATCGGGTTTCCTTGAATATTTTCGGAACTACATATTCGGAATTTACTATATTTAAAAACGAATCTGTGATCACCATAAAATTCTGCACATTTTTGCCCATTTAACCATTTCTGTAACTTAAAATAAGCATCTACAAACATTTTTGATTAAACTTGATTAAAGTTCGAAAATAAATTAAAATAGCAAAAATAATTCTTGAGCAATTAAAATTTAATGAAATGTGGATGAAAGAGTTAAAGAAAAAACACTTAAATATATTACTTATTGATCGTATATAAAGTTTAAATTTTTTGTAAAATTTTACAAAAACAGAACATTTACAAAGAGTTAATGCTATAATGCTTCATAATATTCTTAAATTATAAACTTCAAGATAATGTTTATGGTCATCAAATATTGACAATGTTTTATGGTTAACCAGTGCAACAATAAAAATTATAATGAAAGTCCTACCTGAGTTTAGCATCAGGAGAAGCAAAGCAACAATTTTGTGTACGAACATGTTTGCGAAAACGTGGCTATTTCTAAACTCTAAACGGTGTCTACATTTAAAAATACTGTGTGTCACGCAGCTTATTGTGAATTTTAATTTTCTAATCCCTGCAATAATTAGATATCGAAATAATATTTATTGGATATAGTCTGTTTCCTATGTTAATTGTGGGAATTAAGATAAACGTTTTATTTAATAAAACAGTAAAGTAATTTAAAAAGAAACAGATGATCTTTACTCTCGTGTTTGGATTTCAATGTTTTTATTTATAGCGCTTATTAAGTAGGTATTCTATAAAAGATATAATAATGAACAAATATTATAAAGTAGTATTACGATATCGATACAAAATACGATTTTTTTCTGAACAGTATTAAAGTCCGAAGAGTTTTACAGATTGCCGAAGTTTATTTATTGTTGTTGACAAAAAAACATTTTTTTTATTTTTAAATCAGATTAAGTTTGTAGAGTAAAGTGTTATAGTTTATATTTTTTGTAATCGCTTTGACAAATCTCTTCTATATTGAATATGCAATTATCTCAATACTACCTTTCGTAAATATGAAGAATGCCGATTCTATCCCGATTTTAACCTAGTTGACTGATTTCCTATATATTTTTGAATCTGGTCACGAATCTGATGTCCAAACTTGACGGACGGCCTTTTTAGGGCAAAGAAGGGCAAAAATACAATTATTATACATATTGAACAAAGTGTAAGGTGTGTTTTCCTATGTATATTTGGGTGCTCAACTTAAATCCGATGTCAAAAAAGGCACTCTGCTCTTCCAAGAGCAACAAGAGCAACAACTCAATTCTATTGAAAAATCTCAAACGTGTAGTGTTTTTTAAGAATAGGCTCTAAACTTAGAAGAAATACATAGAATATGATAGATACAAACCTACAAATTATAATAGCAATATTGCCATAAAACTGAGCTATGTTCTCATCAAAATAAACAATAAAAATTTTACTGAAACTATTCTTTGTTTTTTCATGGTCGATGTAAAATCCAATTTAAAATCATTTCTGAACAACAATACAACTGTTAAAAAAACACAACGATATAATTAAGCGTTTTACACAAATCCCAGATATGCCTGAATTATTTTTTTTGAAAATTAAAATAAAACTAAATAATATGTTTAATTTTAGGTTCTATATTACATAAAAAATCTTTAAAAAAATTCTTGCACATTGGTTTTCTTAAAAAGTATAGGCATACAAACCACTAAAAAATATATTTTTTATTTTTTAACAAACATTTTAAAATAGCATATAACAAACTGTAAAGTAAAAAAATATATACATTTGGGAGGGTGTGTATTCTAATTATTATGGTATATTACATCATATCTCATGCATTTTCGCTCGACTTTTTTATGACAAACTCTACAACGCGTTTGTTTTGGTTGCAAGACATATATAGTGGTCTTTGTTATTCAATCGTGACTCTAAATGTTCCACCGAACTAGGCCTTCCTGGCTTTCTTCCACTGTTTAGGTATTTTTCCATTGTCCATCGAAAGTTTTAATAATTGTCATTTTTTCCCTGTAATCGCCGTACGGTACAAACTTAAATTTTGTCCAATCGTAGTCGCGCCATCTTCATCTTCATCAATATCTGTACCTCTGATCACAACTTCTGCTGCCAAGAGCTGAGAACCGAGCAAGTTATTTATGTTCAAGTACTCCTCATCTCCAGAATCTTCGTCTGTCAAATCTTCACCTGAGTTTATAGGAGGCAACAAAATAATATTTATTTCCGAAAGTAAAAAGTAGTCATCTTCTTCCAAACTTCGCAAAAGATCATTTAACGTGAGACCTCTGAAATAGAAATACATTATACCCCTAATGCCTATTGTCCTTTTAAAGGGACAGTAAACATATTGGGCTAAATGCATAGGTGCTTAACATCTTAATCTCAACTTTTCAAATAAAATGAAAAGTCTGATCCTTTTACCTAACAAAAACACCTAATAACAATTAACTTTAGGAGGTAACCCTTAGCCCACTAGCTTCAAATCAATAGGCTGCTATATTTTTTAAAAATCACAAACTTACACAAGCAGTTATCTTACTTACGTAACACAGTTAAGACTAAACTGGCTCTTAAAACACGTGCCTTGGGATATTCTGAAATCAGACCAGCAATCCTATATCTGATCGGGAAGGTTTAAGAGTTTAAGAGTTTAAGAGGGTATTTAAAAAGGTGCCTATAAATGTCGACATTCAATTTTTTCGATTTCTCCTACTGAAGACTTGAACTTAGGAAAGTTCCAGAACATGTGGCTGTAACATGATGGTGGTCCAGCATACTATTCGGTGGTAGCACGTGAAATACTTAATTGTGATTTCAATGGTCCCTTGATTTGTAGAACTAGTCCGGTAAATCGGCCTGCTAGATCACCAGATCGTACTTCGCCAAATTTCTTTTTGTGAGGCTATCTCAAAGACAAAGTTTACAAATTAGAACCAACAACACGGGAGAATATGATTGAGTGAATTAGAAATGCTTGTGCCGAAATTCAATCATACGCACTTCTCAGTTGTATACAATCAAAAATCACCCTGAATCATGTCATATGTTTAACAATTTGGACAATATTTTGGCTTATTTAATAACCTTATACAAAGAACCTAGTTAGCCATGGAAACATTGCGTGCGTGTATTCTTCCTTGATAAATTTACTAAACAAATTTTTTATTTCTTTATTAATGAAAAAAATCTTATAAAATGTGTACTATATTGCCTTCATCCTGGTGTATACAAAGAGCATACATTCAAAAAAAAATTATAATGCTGCATATTATCCACCTCATTGATAGACAATTTTCGTTGAATATATTCACCCTTAGAACATACAAATTTTCATTAGTTTTCTTTATCTGTCCCACTTACCCAAAAGGATGTACGATGTCTAAAACAGGGCAAGTTGTTATAAAACAACTTGTATAGCACCTATTGTATTTGTTTTCTCAATTAAAAACAAAATTAAATATGGTCAATTTAATAACGGTATGTACTGGTTCCATAATAGTCTTATTGTGGAGGGTCAGTAAATAAACCAAAATATTTTGCAAATTGTCAAACCAAATTTACATGTATATATACAGTTATAATAAAAAAAGAGGAGATTACAAAGAACCACAAATACGCAGGGTGATGTATTTCATTTCATTCAAAAATAGGTTTAGTTTTTATCTCTGACATGCAACATTAAATTTTTTTATAAATTTCCTTGAGATCGCAAAAAAATTTCCCAAAACTTCAGTCTTTACGATTTTTTCTAGATAGACGAGAGGAAAAAATAATATGGGTCAGTGAATATCTCACATTAATAAGTATGTAGCTGAAATTATTTAAAAAATTGATTAAAATATTTTTATCCATCTATGGTCCTTTGATGGTAGTAATCTGTGTTCTGTGAAATTATTAACTATGAAATTCGACTTTAATGCATTAAGAAGGAATATCGGGGTCCCAGTGAAGTGAGGAGCGCAGGGGGGGTCCTATGCTTTTCTTATGGGACTAAAGCCCGCTGCCAATTTGAAAAAATTAAATTCTATTGAAATTATTTGCGATAAACATTATCCATATAGCACCATATGCACATAGAATACATATTGACTAATTAACAACATAAAAATATCATATTTAAGTAGTTTTAAATTATATTTAATGAACGCATAAAGACTATGTAGATGTGGCAACAGCGCTAATAATTGACTTACAGTTGTACACACTGCGAACCTACAGACTTCGGACATCGGAGATATTGCGCGTCAAATTCGGGTAAAGATGCGTACGCGTTCAAAAATGTATTGTGTGTAAACTATCTAGGTACAATATAATTATTATATTATAGCAAATATATCGTATTATCCTCGCGAAGATTTGTATCCTTTATTTAAAATCCGTAAATCTTGTGAACTGGTAAAACAACGAGAATTATGTTAATTTAGTTCTAAAGAAATGAAATGACACTCGCGCCCATCTCTCGTCCAAGTCAAAGAAAATGTTGGATGCAATTTTGAAGGTTCTATGATAGAAATTACATTATTCGTGTTTTTAATCTCTATTTTAGTAATGTTACAAAAGTTTTGCAACTATAACTAATTTTTTAGATATAAAGTTTGCTGAGAAATATTTATGTTCCTTTGTTATTCCGTACAAATTCTTTTATCTCAAGTATTACTAATTATATTAATCAAGTAAAAAAACTTTATGTAACCCTAAATATTGCTGGTTAATGATTACGATGTTTTTATAAACCATTAAATATATTAAAAGGATTTATCAAATGTATTTTTTATTCCAATAAATATATCACAGTTTCCTAGTCTTTTTTAATTAATCTAGTTTTTTAAAAACATTACAAAAAATCATCTGTGGTGGATAATTTATTGTTGATAACAATGTACATGGGATTTAGGAAAAATGTATATGTTTGAATCAATTTCCTTTTTATCAAGTCTTTCAAATGTGTTCCCTCCTTGCTGTAAGCTGATTGCGACGTTGCCATATTAATCCTCAAGTCAGACAGAAATGCAATTATTGGTTTCTGTTTAAAATTAATACAGCTGTGTTCAAAACTTACATTAGTTTTACATCAAAAATAAGGTAATACTGTGTACTATCTAAGGAAAAGTTTTATTCCACAATTTCTACATTTTTTTCTCAGTTATCGGCAAAAAAGAGCCGCGTCCATCTTCGCCATATTAAACCTATGTTAAAATGAACAACTTTCTACAACAATATCTCAAAATCTAGATTCAAAACAACATTTCAAAAAAATATGACGCACAGAGGGAGCTATATAAATTTCAAGTATAATATGAGAACTGCTCTTATTTCATTAAAATGTAGAAATATGTGTTTTACAAGAACAATTTTTCTTTCATAACTAATCAACGCTTGTATCATTCCACAAGGCTACCATCAATAAAAAGCCTACAGGTTGATGCAGGACTACAAAATGTCCTGAAATCATTTATCAACAAAGCGTCAAAAAAGATTTTCTAAAATCAAATTTTTATTATCTTTTTTACAAAATAAAATGTACGTAAAATTTTTGATAATGCTAGAAATGATTATATTTACGTTTATTTACATTATATTGCATAATATAATGTAATAATATTTAATTTTAGAAAAAAGTACTAATATTAAAATTACTGAAAATTCACTGTTTTCGAGAAAATTGCAATTGGCAGCTTCTATCTCTATATACCGCTTTTTTATTAAGAACATTCTGTCAAATTACTTCATCGCTCTGGATCATTCAAGAAAAAAATATATAACTTTTAGTAATTTTAACTAGTTTTTTTTGTGTAAAATGTAAATTTACATTGCAATATATATCAAAAAATTGACTTAAAAATCACTAAATAAAATCGCAGCTAGAGATCTCTGCAAAATAGTCGAAAACTACCGTCAACTGACATTTTAAGCATCCTAAAAAACTTACTTATACTGATTTTCAATGCTACACATTGATGTTGGCAAAGATAGTTACAACCAGATTTTACTTAGCAAAATATGTAAAAAAGTTCATATGAACATGGGTCCACAAGTGCTTCGTTTCCGAGTTACAGGGTGTTATTTTTTTAAATTGAGTTTTTTAAAAAAACGCTTTAGCTGATTTTAATGAAATGTTTACGGCTTATTAAAACAGTTATCATACATCAACTGGATCAATTAGGTCCCGTGCTCATATGAACTTTTTTACATATTTTGCTGAGCGGAATCCCCCTTAGGCTTTTGTCATTTCAACTCTGAAACACCCGGTACAATTTTGGGAAAATATAGAACTAATTTGAATTAACATAATACCTATAAACTAACGTCAAATTGTAGGAACTAATAAAAAAGTGTGTAAAATTAAAAAATTGTTCATTGCTGATTTTCATAACTGCCTGACTTAGGGTCACATTTACCAAAATCGTACGAAATGTAAGTAATAATGTATCATAATTTGGAAGATCAGTGGATCTCAAGCCGCCCCTAACAGAAAGAGATTCGGTGGTGTTTCACAAATTGATTCCTTTGAAATTGAACTCTCTATAGGATTTTCTTATCCGGAAACTTTTATTAGAAATAATGATTGCGTTGACAACAGATTATGGGATGCGGAACAACATTACATTACTTCCGTATAAAGCGGAGATCTCTAATTATAGCAGAAGAAGAAAATCTATATACCGGGTGACTCAAGCCAAACGTAGCTCTGTGGTTAGTGATGGGAACATATGGAATATAATTAAAATAGATTCAAATGGACTAATACCACTTTTTGTTAAGCTGGAAGTAGTTACAATTTTGTAATTTAAATTGCATACTCCATATTTTTTGTTTTCTTTTATTGGTATCTATTTAAACAAGTTGTCTGAAATTTTTGGTAAAATTAATAGATTGGTGATTATTTAGGCTTAATATAGCTACAAAATGTAAAGAAAGTTTCTTTTAAACTTAGCAATTTTAAACTTCAGTGTGCCACTGAAATCATAAAGTAATTTTGAACTACGAGACATTTTATTATTTTTCCGTTGTATCATACTTATTTATTCATTTTTTTTGTTACAGTCTGTGACCAAAGATTTTTTTGGAAGAATAATTACGAAGACGGCTCCCTCAACCGGTGAGTACTTATTAAATTACATTATCTTTTTTAGTTTTTAACATTATAAAATAGAAATTTTCATTGGAACACAACTATCGTACACGGATTTCTAAATTGCTATTTTTTTAAATAATTTAAAAAATAAAAATTATCCACCGTACCTCATATCTACGCCACTGGTTTGAGTTGAAACTTAATATGTTCACGATGAATGTTGAATAAATATGGAATATAATCATATATTCTGTACACACAATTATTTTCAATATCCTTTTCCGAGTTATTTTTTTATTTTAACATTATACGTATAATATTATTTTTTATAAATAAATCTCATACAATTTCTAATACTATACAGGGTGTTTCTAAAATAGGGTTTCAAACTTCTGCTACGTTTATAACTCATTAAAATAAGCCAAAAAGTTCCTATTAGCATGTGCCCTAAAACGCACCCTTAGGAAGTTATATGCCCTTAAAAGGGCTCAAACAAAACTGGTTTTTTTTTCTGTTATTGACAAAACGGTCGCAAATAAATAGAAAAAAATTTATGGGTCTTACATAACTTTTTACGTTAAATAACATGGGCTACTCCGTTTTTCGACATGCAAATCATATGCGTCCCATTTAGGTTGGTGAAGGGGGTTTTCGGCCCGTAATTTTTTTATTTCAATGTTTTTACAATTTTCTCTGCAGATTTATAAAATCTTAACAATTTTACGTAAAAAATATTATCTTTCTCCAAATCGATATTTCCAATGGTTTTCGAGTAAATTGAGTTTGAAAATTACTCTGCTCTTTAATATTAATATTATATTAGCTATTGTCTGCAGTAGTAATTAGTTCTTTAATTAGTAAGTGTAACTCTAAATTTAAATAGTCTTAGTTTATGTCCTAAATTATTTATTAAATGATCGGATCCTTCATAACTGCAATTTATTTGAAAAAAAAAGCCCTTTTAAGGGCATATAACTTCCTAAGGGTGCATTTTAGGGCACATGTTAATAGGAACTTTTTGGCTTATTTTAATGAGTTATAATGCAGCAGGAGTTTGGAACCCTATTTTAGAAACACCCTGTATAACCAACATTTCCAAAAAAATTTTCAAAAGGGAATAATTGCGAAAGAATTTGAAAATGTCTGCTCTAACAATTTTTCAGATAAGTTTTTTTTAAATGAAATAATAATAATGTGGGTACACATGTTTACAAGTGACCCATTTTTAAGTATTACGTCAAGAGCGCCAGCCTGACGCCGCCCGGACCGGTCTACACCTTAGATAAATGATACTGTAGATAGGAAACTTGAACAGATTTCGTGGTCAGCAACAGCGCTAACTGTTGACACTTTCTCCAACTTCTATTGCTTTCCTTTTCTAGGAATTATCGGTAATACAGTGAGTTAAATTACCTGTAGCCGGTAAAAGATGCAAGCGCCATCTAGTTGTACGCTCTACAACTATATACCTACCTACTCAATATTTGTTTTAGGTATTCTGCCGCCGCTAAATTTAAAATTACATAACAAATCTCACCCTACACAGATCACTCAGAAATTGATTTTGTAAAATAATTTTCACGTAGATAATTTTTTTTGTCACCATGAGAAAATAAGTACATTTGATAAAAAGCATTAAAATCACTCAAGCATTAAAGACACTTTTAAATGCTCTAATAGTCTTCCTACTTAAAATAAGAAATAATTTTGATACTGTAACTTTTTAAAATGTTTGTTGAAAAAATTTCAAATTTCAGTACATATTTTGAAAAAAAAAGAGTGAAAATGATTATAGAGTTTCAGTGCTTTCTATATTGTATTAGCTTTCACGGTGAATAAAAAAATATTACAAGTAAATAATTTTACTAAACCAATCTTTGATTAATTCTTGTAATAGAGATTTATTATGCAACTTTAAATTTTTCGTTGTGTTGATATCCATAAAAAAAACTACCTACCTCTGATCACATTTTTTATTAAAAAAAAAAAAAAAAAAAAAACATTTTATTATTAATAAAAAAATGTGATTATATGATGATGAGACATTATTATGTTATATAAATAAATGTGAATGAAATATCTAATAAAACACACTAAAAACACAAATAAAACACACACCAACACTCGCCAAACCTAACCAACAATAAACATTAACAACATGAATGACATGAAATGATTCATAATTGCAATTGTCAAAATTGGTATTCTACAAAATCTTTGTGGAGACATCTCTTTCTCCAACTTGTATATCAAGTCACGTGATTCCCAGTTTCCCCATATTTTCAAGAATAAGTTCTCGGGCCCTGGTCTACACAGAGTGCCAGTTCGGATAAAGCAAAGTGAAATTCCTCGAGTATCTGGTGTCAAGTGAGAGCATACGACCGCTGCCCGAAAAGGTCGAGACAATAAGAGACTACCCGCTACCTATGACAATAAAGCAATTACGACAATTCCTTAGCGACCTTAACTTTTACCGACTTTGTATCCAACACAGCAGGTACTCAGGCGCCACTGAATGACATACCTAAAGGAGATGTTAAAAAGAAAGCACCCATGAATTGGACACAAAACGCGAAAAGTACTTTCAAGGCGGCTAAAGAGAGCTTAGCACAGGCAGCGCTACTCGGGTAGCGCGTAGGGTATTTAAAAAACTTAACCTAGCTCAATGCAGGTACGCTGCTTACGACTGCGAATTTCTTGCGATTTGCGAAGTAGTCAAATACTTCCGGCATATGGTCGATGCAAGAACATTCGCGATTTACACCGACCATAAGCCTCTTACGTTTGCCTTCGCGAAAAAGTCGAGTCAGTGGTGTACACCGCGGCAATTCCACTATCTGGACTTTATTAGCCAGTTTACGACAGACATTCGTCACATGTCTGGTCGCGAGAACGTTGTAGCAGATGCCTTGTCCAGACTTGAGGGTTGCTTTCGGTGTGCAGCAAAATAAAACCCTCTCTCAACTGTAAATAAAAGTATTTTTTATTGAAAACTAAGTGTTCAAAAACAGATATATTGTCGGAGCGAGCGTTCGCTCGAGAGTCGTCTTGGTGTGGAGTCCCTAGCAGGTTTAAGTATCTGGTCCTTGGCGCCAATCTGCCATGGTCCTCTTCCGGCAACCATATCCCGCGTTGCACATTGTTTCTTGTCGCTTGCAACGGGTAGACCGGTCCGGGCGGCGTCAGGCTGGCGTTCTTGACGTAATACTTAAAATGGGTCACTTGCAAACATGTGTACCCACACATCCCCCTGCTAGGATAGATGCAATCACGGAAACTGCAGCCGGTCAGGAAACGATTCCTTCTACCGGACCTCGTGATAATTCTCTTGGGTGTGGTTGGTACGGATAATGGGACAGAAGTTGATGGGAGGCTATTGTCCTGTATACGCAAGTTTGACTCTGTCTATGGACACTTTAACTTCGCGACCACGCACTAGCACCGTCGTCGCGCTTGTTCACTGTAAACGGTCCCTCATATGGAGTCTGTAGTTAAGTTTTAACGCCGTCAGCACACACAAAACATGTCGCTGTTGCCAAGTCTTTAAAAACGGATGGCGTCTTCTTGCATGGCGTTTAGCTGCGGCTGGACGCAATCTCTCCATATAACGTCTGAGGTCCTTAACAAAATCCGCTCCGGTGCTGAGTTCTTCGTCTGTCCTGCGGGAATGAAGAAATTCTCCGGGTAGGCATAGATATTGTCCATACACCATCTTGGCCGCGGTAGCTTGAATATCTTCTTTCCACGGTGCACGTATTCCCAATAACACACTGGGAAGAACGCTAGTCCATCGATCGTTTTGGTGGTATTTTATCGCTGCTTTTAATTGGCGGTGAAAACGCTCTACCATGCTGGTGGGTGATATGCAGTGGTTCGGAGATGAGTCGTACCCAGTAAACTATTCAGGTGCGATTCGAACTGTTGACCCTAATCCGTCGTTATTCACAGGGGTGATCCAAATCTGCTTATTCAATTAGCATATAAAACGCAAGCTACAGTTTCTGTCTCCTGGTTCTCTAATGGGATTTCTTCTGGTGAAACGTTCTATGCAGGTTAAGCAGTAGCGGTAGCCTTCTAATGGATATGTTCGAACCTCGTTGATGGCGGTTGGAATGAACCTGTCGTAGAAGTCACGTGTCGCGGACTTTTGCGCGCTGACATTCGACGCAGCAACGTGCCCATCGCTGCTATCACGTTTTATTGTCGGTCAGACGAAACGTTGCGTAAGGAACTTGACCGTGGCGTTAGTACTGGGATGCGAAAGACAATGCGCCGAGTCGAACACCACCCTACGAAATGGCTTGGTGATATACATCCGGGCCACGTCCGTAGATAAGTCACAAAATACAGTCGCGTTCGTGTCAGGTATTTTGGTCCGCTTTAGCGTGACGTCGTATTTTCCATCGACGTACTCCTTAATTTCGTCGCAATTTTGTTGCAATGCTGCGAGTGCCTCATAGTCTAAAGTCGCACGTACAATCGGCACCACCCAAATGTGAACGGCAATATAGTACCGTGTAATTTAAACTTCAAATCATAGTCGTAAAATTCAGTAGTTGTCAAATATACATATATGTCACTTAGAGCAAACATAATTAAATGTAAAGAATATGCCGGAGCATTTAACTGAAGCGCATAGAGCAAGGGCTATAGCTAAATTAGAAGATAATCGGTCTTTGAGTGAAGTGGCTGCTAATTTAAATGTCAGTAAGAGTTGTATATTTTATATTAAACAACGCTGGCAAGAACAATAATTACAAAGACAAGGTGTCGGGAAGGTTTCCAATGACGGGGAAAACAATGCCTTGGTCGAATTTATCAATAAGAATCCCTGTCTGTGTTACGCCACTAAAAAAAGTCTGATTTACTACGATAAAATCCAGATGAAATTTCCATAACAACCAAAATGCGTTCACATTTGGGTGGCGCCAACTGTACTTGAGGGTTGCTTTCTGTGTGCAGCAAAATAAAACTCTCTCTCAATGGTAAAAATAGAAGTATTTTTATTGAAAGCTAACTAGAGAAAAAGATGTTGTAGCGAGTGTTCGCTGGAGAATCTTCTTGGTGTGGAATCGTTCGTAGGTATAAGTATCTGGTCCTTTGCGCCAATCTGCCGTGCACCTTTTCCTGGTACCCTGGTGCATCCGGGCGGCGTCAGGCTGGCGATCTTGACGTAATACTTACAATAGGTAACTTGCAGACATGTGTACCCACAATAACTTAAAAGTAGCACATTTTCATTACAGGTATTATTTTTCCTAGAAATAATATTAGGGAATAAATCTAATTTCCAAAATAATTGGCGTCCAAATTCTCAGTGACAATACCTTGCAGTACTAATTGGTTGACAAGTATACCATTTAGTGATTTTTTTGCTTTTAATCAATCATACTCTAATTTAATCAATATTTTCGTTAAGCAAGGCTTTAAAGTTTTCTTTAAAAAACCGTTTTTGTTTATATCTTCAAATGACGCACAGTGGGCAAAAAGATTTATTTTTGTTACAAAAATTAACCGGATGCTTTAAATTTAGTGCAGGATATTACCTAATAAGTCTGCGCGGTTTAGATATGGCGATGAGATAATTCAAGGCAGAGATTCAGAGGTAATTGAGAAGTACTTCTACGCCACTGGAATTTTCACAAAAATAGTTTTATAAAAATAATTTTATTTTATGTTCAAATAATTTCAATATTAAAGCTCAAAAAAAGGTGACGATAGCCTTATATCCGCACCTGAATTATCTCATTTTATCAATAGAGATCGGAAATGTTAGGGTGGCAATGTGGTACAGGGTTAGCTGTAGGGGTTTTCTTTTATATATTTTTATTCAAACAAAAATTGACACAACCGTTGCCTTCTTATATTCCATTTAAAAAAATAAAACTGGTCAGCCTTCCGAAAACTAGTCATAAATTAAATTATTTTTAAAATGTGCATTTCTTGCCACAACGTTGACTCATCCTGTACATATCTGCCTCTGATCTGAAGATTCGCATCGATCAATTTATTCGATACATATCGAACGCCACCGTAATGCCTGCTAGCTAAGGGATGCCTTTGGCATTTCATTCACACGGCTTGACCACAGATTTACTTTATTTCTGCTACTACAATGCTTACTAGCATGATATAGATTACTACTGTTTGTTTATTTGATTGTCGCCATAAAGTTTCCGATGTCTATTTCAACTGCCATATTCAACTTACTTATCAGGTAATACCTAGCTTGTATTAAATTTCAGTTGATTTGGTTAACCCTCTTAGAATATATAAACGAAAACAAGTTTTCTTTGCGAAAAATTTAACAGTCTTATATCTTTGGAACAAAGTGTTTCCAATATGAATTTTTACATTTTTATTAACACTTCAATTTTTTTTTGTTTTAATATCTCAAAAACCAATCACAAAACACCATACGTATAAACTAATTATATTACACCTATTATTTGAATTAATGATGTCATATTATTCTTCTTTTAATAATACATTGTAGATTTAAGAACAATAATTTTAATTTTAAGTCACGCAGTTCGACGTTCATTAATTTATCGGGTTTTTAATTACATCCATCCTAATAGACCCGTCCTGAATTAATTCAAATATTGCCTGTAATAATATCGGGCGCTTCCCAGTGCAAACACTAAATGGGGCAATAAGGCATTAAGTAGAATTGCAATTTCTCTTGGCAAACAATAAGTTGATGGCGGCTCGGCGAAAGGAATGGCTCAGATTCTATCTGAAGGCAATTGCCAATGAGTTACCGCTCCAACAAATCCGGTAATTAAACCAAATTCGAACCAGTGGTGGTGCGAAGATTTCATGGTACCAGTCCTCTATATATAAATATAGAAAAATACAAAATTGTGAAGGAAAGTTTCAAATATTTCATTTATATACAGGGTAGCCCATCGAAAACGTACCGCAAGGCATTACAGGGTAGTAATGAACTTTTCGGCAAAATCCAAAAACAGGTAAAGTTTGCTTCTGAGGGGGACAACTTTTGGCGCAAAAAGCATAGCAAAATCTTCAACCCCCTAAGTGGGGGTGCCATCCCCCAAATTTTTTTAAATGGGAATGGGGGTCAAGTGGGGGGTCATTAGAAAGGGCTTTTAATTCTCTATACATCGATTCTTACTTTTTGAAAATCGATCCATTATTTTAGAAAATATGCAGCTTTGAAAATACGAACAATATTTTTGACGAGAAATGCGAAAATCGATTTAATTTTACTTCAAAACTTACGGTATTAGCTTGGTAAATTCCTTCAAAAGAATTCGCTGTTTTTTTTTCTGATTTGCGAATTCTTTAGCCTGATTTTGGTGAGCAAAAAATTGTCCGCTTTTTGTTTCGTATTTAGATAGGCCACAAGAAGTTGCTAGATAACTGTCTTGTGACTTGTAGTTGAAGAGTACCAATACTGCCGAGTCTTTTAAATTGATTAATTATGGTGTACTCAATTCCAGAAAGAGTAGAAATTATTGAGCTTTTTTTCAAAAACAATGAATGCGGAAATCGGGTCGCCGAACTGTTCAACCAACGGCATCCTGAGAAACATGCGTCTGGAAAAATTGTTCGCGAATTGGTGGCCAAATTTCGCGAAACTGGCTCCGTTCATAACAAAAAGAGGCAGGTTGAAAATCCGGTACTAAATGAACCTACGGAAATAGCGGTATTGGGGCAAGTGGCAATGGATAGTACGCTGAGTACAATGCAATTGGCTACTGCGACAGGAGTGAGTCGTACAAGTGTCCAACGAATATTAAAAAAATACAAATTCCATCCTTATAAGATTCGGCTAGTGCAAGAGCTAAATGAAGACGATTTTGATCGTCGTTTGCAATTTTGCGAAATAATGACTGAACGAGCGATAAACGATAATTTCCTCTTTAATGTGTGTTTTTCGGACGAGTGTACGTTCTTCTTGAATGGTTTAGTGAATCGCCATAATTGTCGTTACTGGGCTGATACCAATCCAAGGATTTTCCATGAGACACACTCCCAACACCCCCAGAAGTTGAATGTATGGGCAGGTATTTTTGGAAATTCCATTGTAGGTCCTTTTTTCCTTCCTGGAAATTTGACAGGCGATATGTACTTGGATTTACTACAAAATGTCATCGACCCAGCTCTAACAAATATCATAGAGGACGACCCTGCTTACAATGAACACGAACTGATTTTCCAGCAAGACGGAGCTCCTCCACATTACTCGCTCAATGTGCGCAATTACCTAAATGAGACGTTTCCAGGACGCTGGATAGGACGAAGAGGTGCAATTGAGTGGCCCCCTCGGTCACCCGACTTAAATCCTTTAGATTTCTTTCTCTGGGGGCACATTAAAAGCAAAGTTTACAGCACTCCACCTGATACCTTGGAAGATCTGCGAGGACGAATCATTAATGTATGTCGCGAAGTAACACCGCAAGTGCTCCAGAATGTTCGACAACGGTTTGAAGACAACCTGTATCATTGTATGCAAGTTGGCGGACAACATTTTCAGCATTTACTTGACTAATACCGTAAGTTTTGAAGTAAAATTAAATCGATTTTCGCATTTCTCGTCAAAAATATTGTTCGTATTTTCAAAGCTGCATATTTTCTAAAATAATGAATCGATTTTCAAAAAGTAAGAATCGATGTATAGAGAATTAAAAGCCCTTTCTAATGACCCCCCACTTGACCCCCATTCCCATTTGAAAAAATTTAGGGGATAGCACCCCCACTTAGGGGGTTGAAGATTTTGGTATGCTTTTTGAGCCAAAAGTTGTCCCCCTCAGAAACAAATTTGACCTGTTTTTGGATTTTGCCGAAAAGTTCTTTACTACCCTGTAATGCCTTGCGGTACGTTTTCGATGCGCTACCCTGTATAAATACCTAAATAGTGCACAGGCAGAAGTCCCAGAAGAAATAAATAAGTTTATCTTTGAATCTAATTTTCACTTTTAGAATTTATTTTAAATTATAATTTTTTTATTTATATCTGCTTTTTATATTTTATATTTAAAATTTTATTGGTAAAAAAACAGTTTGGAAAAATTTTGAATATTCAGATCAAAAACCTCTTCTCCCTAACCTCTAACTAAACTTATACTAACTTTACGAACATTACTAAGAAGTAGTGAGTGAGAATAAAGTGAGTTAAAATAAGAATTTTAACTCACTTTTATTGGTCTCTGATTCGTATCCTCTTGCTCCTTGAGCCATTGAGTATATTACTTCATCCTGGTCCTTGTTTGAGCCACTGGGTATTTTGAATCCACTTCCATTTTTTTGTGCCGATGTGTATTTTTAATCCACTTATCTTGCAATGTTTGGTAAACTACCATCAAATATTCGTGATAAAGTGATAAAGATTTGCTACTTCTTGCTAAGGTACAATTCGAAGCTCCGGTCGGATCTTTGACAGCTAACTTTCGTGGATATTTATCTTAATCAAACTGACTTGCGATTAAAATATATCTATTTAATAAAATTTAATAAAATAGTGCAGAATTCAGAATTAAAAAATTTAGTAATTTTCATGTGAAATTCTTAGTATATTCTAATGTTGTAAACATGTTTTATTAAAATTGTGTTTGCATTACATTACTAGATAGGAACCAATCAGTTTGTCAGTTTTTCCAATTCTGAGGACGCCACTGACTGCAGCTAGACGTTAATTACAACAGACTTAGTCAATCTCATTGTCATACTCAGGATTCTGTTGATTCTGCTCTTCAAACCGATTTAACAATGTTAATTAAAATTAATATTCTCACTAGACGTTTTGAAATAACAATTTTGCAATTAAGCCCGTCATTCCATCAGCGATTCTCTTACGTTATTACAAAATGTTAAAATATATCTCTTAGTTTAAAATAAAAAAGAATATAAAGACATTATAATTAATATATTAGTATTTTTATGTATTTTAAATTTATTTGCCCAAAAATATCTTGCTATCAATTTATTTTCTTACATCAAATAAAATTTATTAATACCTCTGTATATGTATACATATGGGTTCTTCACGGTAAGTGACCTATTAAACGTTTCAGAGGAACCAAAGACAAAATGATTCTGAAATTTTGTTTATGGGAGTTATCATATATGTTCTCTTCGATAAAAATAATGCCATCAACGTTATAATATCATCACTTCCGGTGCTACCAGAAGAAGCTTCGTTATTTTAAATGGAATACCCTATATGTTATCGCATTATCGACAAGATAAATTAAAAATAAGTCAAAATGTTAAAACTACCCTGTACCTAAATCTAACCGTTTTCGAGATAATCGACATTTTATAAAAACTTTTACAGATGCAAACGTTTCGAAAATTGCTTATATCTTTCTTCGTTCTGGGAGCTTTCACTTGCTTTTCGAAATGCACAAGGAATATAAGATGCACTACCTTCCGCTATCATAATTACCTGAATTTTACTAAATGTCACATCTTTTACGTAACATTTTGAAAACTTAAAACCGATAAAATTTTAAATACAAATAGAATTTTGTATTTTTTGCATCATATAGAAAATAAAATTATTCTAATGAAGATATTTTGAATTTATTTTATGTCTATGGAACATTCACCGCGAATTAAAATTATTAGGTGTATTTCTATGGTTTCGTATTTTGCAACTAAAACAGACAATTAATGAAATGATTTCGGTTGGTTTTCTTAGAATTTTTCTCTAATTTTCAATGTTGTCATAAAAGTTTTTAAATTACCAAAGCTAAATAATTTCAAATAACTAATAAATGCATTATTATAATTTTATGATATTGAAATGAAGTTGAGAGGATACTATAATTTAAAATTTTGGTTACTTTACATTTCATTGTTTTATTAATGAAAGGATACTTATTTGTTCTTTATTGTACTTACAGTTACCTACTAATAATAGTATCCCACTGGAATGAAATCTTTTTTTTTTTGTAAATATACTCCCTCATTATTTAAAAGATGCAACAACATGAAACAACGCATTTCATATATGTAGTTAATAATTATGAAAAAATAAATAAATACAAAATATTCTTCTCTTTTGGTAAAATTGTTTCTGCACAAATTCGACCATACTCTAGTTGATTTCTGCTTCATTGGTGGTAAATTTGGATATGTCTCATTAAAAACTGTACATGTTCTGTTTATAATCCCATTGCAACGTCCGTGAATGAATAATAAATTTAAAATATCAGCTTTTGAATATGTATTGTTTTCCATTTCTTATAAACACTAAATTAAACTGTTACTGCAAGAGACTAACAACAAATTGACAGTTTTCTGAAACAATTAATAGGCCACTTACCGTGAAAAACTGTATACATTATATGTATACATATTTATATTATTATTATTTCTTTTTTTTTTCAGGGAAAAGCAGCAGTACTCCCAGCAACGATATTTGGTATAAGTACAAAGAAGGTTATAGTAATGCTGTTAGAAAGAAAATACTGATATCTAGTCTAAAATGAAGGTTTGAAGGAATGAAGGTAACATTAATTGTACTATGTAGTTCTGAATGTTGTTTTAAAGTGTATACAATAAATTATTTTCCAGAATAGTACGTATTTCTTTAATCTTAATATATTTTTTTTATGTAAATCTTAAAACACAATCCGTCAAGAAGAGTTTTAAAATCTATTTTCTCGAAAACGGTGCACCCTACCGAAAAGACAAAAGAAGGTCCTTTTTAATATTATTTGATAAAATGCTACAATATTTACAAAAACTTCAGTGGCGTAGAAGTACTGCTCAACCGTCCCGAATTATATCATTTATCGACTCCAGTCCAAATTATACACTCTTAGGTAATATTTTGTACTAAGTTTGAAGTAATTTGATTAACACGTTCGGAAGATTTTAACACTCGGTGAGACTTTTCTTATTTTTTGGAATATTCTTTAAAATTCTTTAGAATTTTTTAACGTTCTGTATGTTAATACAAGGCTTTTTTGAACTGACGATTGATTGATTGGCGACCGATTTATCAAAGTAAATTTAAATGTAATTTAATTAAGAATTTAATTTGGGTGCTAACATATGAGAATCGATTTATCAAAGAACAAAGAACTTAACTAAATCCCTTAGCAACAGAAAATCAGTTGTTTCATACCTTAGCAACCAAACTATAATAGATTTAGTTAAATCGTAATTGAAGTTCATTGATAAAGTGGTCTGAGGCATCTGTTTGGCTATTTCTAAGAGATTTAGTTAAATCAAGTTTAAATATCTTTTGATAAACCGTTTAAATTGAAAACGTGAATCAACTCACCCTGTATTACCGTACAGAAATTGATTAAGATCATCTTAAACCGATAAAATTCTAATGCGAGAATTTTCCATTTTTCAAAAACACTAAAAACTATCAAAAACATTTTTTTATTTCTACGGAAAATAAAATTACGCAACTTTAGTCCAATCTTTAATCATTTTCTGTCTCTAACAAGTGTCCGAAATAACAATGGCATCACAATTTTAAACAGCCTGTATTAATCTACCCAGAAACATTTACACGACCCTCGAACAAGAACACAATCCGAATTTGAACCAAGTTTCTGCAGTTAATTACCTCCAAACAGGTAGCACGAAAAGCTATAAATTTCAAATTAATTCAAATATGAAACATGGCACAGATGTTCGAAATAAGTTTGTAAGAATATGGGTAAAATATGGCACGAAAATAATCACCATTACCATGCTAAGTACCTACAAAAGGATTGTTTTGTAAGAAAGTGAGGATTTATAGGTTTAGTTTTAATTGTCTAAGTAAGTCCTAGGCTCCTAGAATTATACGCTGCTTTAATATCTAACGGGGTAAGTACAATATCCCGCTAATGTGTTACGAGTTGAGTTCAACTTATTATTTATTTGTGAGATGAACATCTGATGCGTTCTACATATTTAAGTAGTAGGTATTTATTAAGTTAAATTCTGTATTTCTAAATGATACACTGTTAGAAATATCAGTTAGTCATTAGTAGATACTGATTAATGTTAACAAAATATCTACTTTAAATAGGCTCCAGAAAGGTTACGATCTTGCCTTAAACATATTTGCACAAGGAACAATCAGGCGTTAAAAAAATTTTTGCTGATTTTTTATTTATTGTTGAAAAACCATCTTATTAGTGTAGCTATTTATACTCTGTTTGGAAACGAAGGAGAGTAATAAAACCCCGAGATAAGAACCGACCATGGGCGTGCTAATATTTCGTTTCAGGTAATTATCGGGTAACACTAATGCTAACAAAAATGACAGGGATTGGAAAATCGACTATCTACAGACTTTTAAAGGAAACAAAAAATGAACAAGATACTGTAAATCCCCCAAAATCATCTACAGGGAGGTCAAAAGTCGTTATAGATGATTTCTTCAAAAATGTCATTCGCAGAAAAGTACACTCATTTTATTTTAAAAAAGAAATACCAACGCTAAACAAAATTTTAAGTGAACTTTCAGAGGACAACGATTTGCCAAAAATCAGTAGAAGCAAATTATGGGCCGTCTTACGAGAGTTGAATTTTTGCTGGGAAAAGCAGAACAGGAAGTCAGTTCTTATCGATAAAGATGAAATTATTTGTTGGCGAAGATCCTACTTAAGATCAATTAGAAAATTCCGTGACGAAGGGAGGAATATTTATTATCTAGACGAAACTTGGGTCAACGAGGGATATACTGTAACAAAAGTATGGCAAGATAAAAATGTAAAAAGTTTTCGACAAGCATTTTTGGATGGACTTTCAACAGGGTTCAAGGCACCTTCAGGTAAAGGGCGAAGATTAATAGTGACACATATAGGTAGTGCCAGTGGTTTTGTAGATGGCGGTTTACTTTTATTTGAATCTAAAAATACAGGTGACTATCACGAAGACATGAACGCAGATGTTTTCGAAGAGTATTTTACACAGATGTTGGATCTTATTCCTCCGGGGTCTGTAATTGTCATGGATAATGCCAGTTACCATTCACGGCAGACCGAGCGGACGCCTACGACTGCTTGGAGGAAAGCCGATATAATTCAATGGTTATCCGGAAAAAACATTTCTTTTGAAACAAATATGGTGAAAAAGGAACTTTTGACACTTGTCAATCTTAATAAAGATCAGAAAAAATATGTTATCGATGAAATGGCAACAAATCGCCAAATAACGGTACTACGGTTACCACCTTATCACTGTGAACTTAACCCAATCGAATTAGTCTGGGCGCAGGTAAAAGGAGATGTAGCGCGAAATAATACGACGTTTAAATTAAGTGACGTGAAAATTTTGTTAAAAAATTCCTTGGAACGAGTAACTGCAGATAACTGGCAAAGATGTATACATCATGTACAAAAAGAAGAGGAGAAAATGTGGGAACTCGATAATTTAATTGACGTTACTGTGGAACCTATCGTTATCAATCTAGGAGACGAAGATAATTCATCAGAATATTCAGAGGATGAATTTTAATATACCTACTTTTTTATTTTCTTTATTGTACATTTATACAACACTACATTTACTCACCATAATTTGAATTTTCAAAATACATATATTTTTGTGTGGAATAAAAGTCTATTCATTAAATTTAAATAAATATTTTGATAATAATATTGAATAATTTTATTTGAATTACTAAAAACCCTCTTAACCCGGTTATGATGCTTAAAGTAGCCTCATGTTTTGAAATGCTGTTTTTATATTGTTTACTTATAAGAGAAATGGACCGAAAAATTGAAGCGGCATAGACAAAGACGGATAGTCGGGGATTAAATTTTAACTACCTGCTACAATTTTGTTAAAAGTAGACCTCATCTATACGGAAAATATATAATATAAAAATATTGAATATAAGCACCAGTACTACATTTATTTACGATTTGCATACATAATGAGCTTTTATTATTCTCTTTCATTTCTCAACAGACTATAGTACATAACAATTTTTAGCCTAGCAAGAGTTTTTTATCGTATTTGTTAATTTGTCATTCCAGGATAGGTGCACAAATATCTATTTTTACTACAAATAAGTGACTTTTTGCACTTGGCTAGATCCAGTTTTAACTTTATCTTCAAACTTTCCCATTAGATATATTTAAAAAAAAACAAGATATCTATAAACTTGAGAACCAACAGTTCACGGTTGGTAATACCAAATGACAATCCCTAAACCTCAGAGCGGTTGAAGGGGTTGGTATATTCAATTAAATAAAATTGTTTTTAAACTTTATTAACATGAACTATTGACATTAAATTTAATACCTACATATAATTTAGTATTAGATACTTCCGAAACATAGTTTTTTTTATTAAAAGCAAAAAACTATCAAACGTCACTTGTTAATGAACAAATTGTAATTTTTTACTATGAAAGCAAAAAAAAACAATTTATTATTTTTATGTAAGTACAGAGTAAAACAAACATACACAGTTTATTTTTTATTATACAGTATGTTTAAAAAATCTGAATCACCATGACGAACTTCAATTTTGCTATACAGTGTGCGACAAAAATACAAAAATGTTATTTTGCGTATGAGTAAGCATACCTTATTTTGCAAGATACGAAAAAAGGCATTCATAACGTGACTATTATACATTTTTAAAGCAAAAACTTTTATCAAGAGTGCCTTTTTTCGTATCTTGCAAAATAAGGTATGTTTATTCTTACTCAAAATAACACTTTTGTGGTTTTGATCCACTCTGTACAACAAAGTTGAAATTCGTCATCGTGATTCGTATTTTCTAAACAAGCAAAAACTTTTATCGGGAATGTCTTTTTTTCGTATCTTTCATTTTTTGGTCAATTTGTCCTCTTGTAAACTCAATCCGTGGACATACTGTAGATAAAGCACAACGAAAAAGTTACATACATTTGCAAACCATTGCTCTTCACTGCAATATAAAATGATTTAAAATTCGTAAATTACTAAATTATTTTGCCATATTTGCGATAAAAACATTACATACTATGTTCGAAATAATGTCCTTCACTAACCATGCAAAAATTTACTCTCCTGTGCATATTTTTATTTAGCAATCGCTGTTCTGTCATATTGTTAATTTCTCGAATAATTGCCGTTTCTAATTCTTCAATGTGTATTGCTGTTTTAAAATTAGTATTTTTCGAATATCCAAACGGAAAATTATATAAAGGAGTTAGATCCGGTGATCTCGCTGGCCACAACCCTTGACTAATCAGTCGATTATCATAAAATTTTTCCAAAAGATGAATTGCAGCTCTGGCAGTAGGTATGTATCTCTACTAAAAATTACTCTAAAATAAGGGTTCAATATCTTTCAGCAAAAATATAGGCCCTGTTGTCGCCTTGACATCGCCACCCAAACGCCTACTTTTAAGGGATGTAGAACGGTTTCTAAAAATGTATGAAGATTTTCTTACGGCCTAGGTTCTATAATTTTGGCTATATACATAACCTCATACGCGAAGCCATGCTTCGTCAGTGAAGAAAATATTCATGTTTTCTATACAGTGTAGGAAAGTACCGATGATCTATCAGAAGTTACGTGAGAGCGATAAAGTAAGCCATAGAAATCCATGTAATAGACAAGGATGGCTATAATGAAGGCGTCTAATTAGTCAACGCCCATTTCGCCCTTCCACAAATAAGATCCACTTGTTATTTGGATTTCTATGGCTTACTTTATCGCTCTCACGTAACTTCTGATAGACCATCGGTACATTCCTACACTGTATATCACTCACAGTACTGTAATCGTCTTCCATGGTCTATGGGAAGTAATTCCCGCACAACAGTTGCCTTGTATGGGTATAAATACAGTTGTTTTTTAAAACTTTGACATGTTCCAAATGAAAACCCTAAAATGAAAATTTTAAGTTATTGACTATTGTTAAATCTAATCTTAAATTCAAATAAAATTTCGAAGTTAAAATATTTTAGAGATAGAAACTGAATTTGAGAATATTTGCACGAACTTAACAAAAAAAAATACCTGCTCAAGCAGACAACTTTGATACGAACTTCCATTTATTCGTTGCTGTATATGATCGATGACATTTTCTGTAAGTACCTATAATTGGTCTGCCCGTAGATTTTCCTTTACAAAAGCAGTGTTTGGCTTCAAATCTTTTGACAATACCAAATTTCCGGTTTAAGAAAGTGCCATAGTCAATGTTTACATCTGGAAAATCCGTTATATATTGTTCAATGCAGGATTGTAAAGAGTATGTTCATGACCTGTCTTCATTTCGTTTACAATAAACAGTAACAAACCATTGCGTCCACACTCGAGATAATCCGATTGTTGATTGGTTGAAAAAAATATCGTGAAAATTGCACCATTCATGAGCCGGTAAAATGAAATGTTGTAGTAGTAGTTTTAGGTATTATTTTAGAAATTTTTAAATTTACCAGAATTTAATTGCCAACGAGAAGGAAATAAAACAGTTACTGGTCACGTAACTTGTAATTATTTCTGAAGGCTCTGTAGTTACTAAGTAGAAAAATAAGTAATTCCTTATAATATATCAGTACAAACATTTTTAATTGATTAATAGTTTTTATTTAAAACCAAAACGTGTAGATTCTAAATTTTCCTCGTATGTAACGAAACTGGTAATACACTCTGATACAACAATCAAATTAAGAAGAGTAGCAAGTGTACATGTTTCACACGAACAATATATTTCCTGAATTTACTCCAGTAATAAATTATATCAGAACGTTTGTTAATTGTGTATAATTAGCAAGAGTGAAGTGTGAATTTATGACGTGTAGTGTAATTCCCTCTGAATTATGATCCCAATTGTGAAATTAGATATGAAAAGCGGTACCTGGCCCGCTCTCAGTGCAGCCAACCTCTCTAATGGAATTGCCTGCTGATGCTGTTTGCCACTGTAATTTATGGATATTAATTTCCATGATATTTCAGATTAATTGCCAACAACAAAGGAGTTATCGCTGCTTGGTAATATAATGGGGATGTTGTCGAATTACATCAGAATAAAGTGCTTCGTTATTGTATTGCAATAAACCGCTGTTGTAAAACAAAAAACAATGTTTTAAGTTGTACCAAACATCAGTTATTGAATTTTTTCTTTCTCGATAATTATTCATATTAACAGAAAAAAATTGTGGTTTTTGACTGTACACAATACGAAACGTTTAATTGTTGCCAATAAATTTACCGTAACAGACATAACATACAGAATGATTCTACAATATATACATTTTGTTTACATATATGGGGTACAGAACTTTTTGCTTTTTTTTCTTATTTTTACTTTTTTTAAATATTACCAAATTAAGTCATTTAATGATATTTTTTGATACCAAAGACCTAGTTGTGCTAAAGATAAGCTTGTAATTGAAGACCTTGGTGCAAGAACGAGGTAAGTTCATTTTCCACAAGAAATGAGTTATATATGGAATCTCCTACAAATCTCGGTTAGCCATCTTTTGGTGTAAGAATCAGGCAAGTCAGTGGCATATTAGTGAAGATATCTCTAATGACAAACGACTTGCCTGTTTAACCAAAGTGGTCCAAGAAACGGGAAAGTCCAGGACTTGCCTAATTATTGCTCCAAAATGCGTGTAATTTGTGGTGGGGATTTGCGTGTAGGGGGGCTGAATATACAGGTGGGCGGCTACCGCTCGTGACACTGGTCATCACATCAACCGTTAGTTCAAATACACAAGAAATAATAGATTTATTGGTTGCTCTGTTTCTGCTCGAATGATGATGATGTTTTCTGAAGTTTTTCGCTCATCAAGACGAACCCACAAATTCAGTTTTATTCACTTGTCTGCACAAATTGTTTATTAATAAATGACAAAAAAGTAAAGGATTGCAAAATTTTGGTGCAAAAATACGTCCCTCTAGCTGATCAGGCCTATTATAACACTATATTTGGAGATTTGCCCACCGACGATAATCCTGAAGAAGATCCACCTAAAATATCTAATGAAGGCTATGAAACCGATTCTTCTTTAAGGAAAAAGATTGCTGCTACTAAATAATTGACAAATATCAATCGTCTTTTAATATTTTGGTGTAAGAAACAGGCAAGTCCAAATTTAAAAAAATAATAATAAAAATGTATTGTTGACTGACATGTTTATTTTTTTCCGCTAGTCCAGGGGCCGGCAAACTTTTAAACCATCTGCAATAAAAATATCAATTTCATGAATTTCGAGGAGCCACGAATTTTTATTTCTGCTTTTACATTTTATTTCAAATTTAAATCGGATACGGAAGTTTATACGCATCTTCATGTGTACTCGTGTGCTGCTTGTCTGTCCGCTTTTAATTTTTAGAGGAACTTGAAGAGCCGCAATTGTCCCTTGAAAGAGCCGCATGCGGCTAGCGAGCCGCGGTTTGCCGATCCCTGGGCTAGCCTAAAGGCATTTAGTATGTATTACATAAAACCAGGGATGGGCGTTTACGCGTCGACCTTAATTGTCGACGTCTACGTGTAGACTTCGCGTAAACTATGTAAACAACGTAGACTATGTAGACAATGTAGACAAAGCGGAGTTTGCGCTCTAATTTCAGTTTAATCTAACCTATATTATATTTGCGTTACATTTACGTATGATCTATTTTGTGCTGTACTCAATTCATCACTCAACTTTTTCTGTTTGGCTGTTTTTACATAAACATAAAATGAGCGGACGTAAAGCAAATTATATAAATATATAAATTAAGACAGTCGGGAGGTAATAGTATGAACCAAAATAAGCGGAAAAGTCTTAATAAACATGGGTCCGCAAAGTAACGGTTGCGGAGATATGGACCACTATTCGTTTTTCAAACATTTTATTTTATTAGGAATAAACC